>NW_028181393.1:122500-140000 GCF_964211825.1 Aythya ferina | reverse complement strand
TCGGCCGGAAAAGCCCCTTCGTTCGGCGACGAGAACGACGGACGGAGCGCCCACCGGCGACCAGGGCACGCGCCCTAAACGCCGCCGCCGCCGCCGCTCTCGCCCCGAGCGAGGCAGCGCCTCACCTGCGACGGGAAGCGAGCTGGACAGGAGACCGCCCGTGCCTGAACACCGGACACCGCCGCGGCTGCCCCGGGACAGGGGAGCGCGGAAGAGCCGGCCCGCCGGGGGCCCTCTCCGACGCGACCCGAGTGGCCTCATCGATCGGAAAAAAAAAAAAAAAAAAAGCGAACAGCGTCGCCTGCGTGCGTGCGGGTGTGCTGGAGCAACGTCCGCGAGAGGTGCTCGCACCGACCTGAACATCGGCCCTGACAGGAACCGACCCGCCGGGAAGCCTCTCCGACGTGCCCGAGGAACGCCTCCACGGGCTCCTGCGTGCGGGTGACGTGAGGTGCATCGTCGGGAGCCGGAGGCGCCGCCGCCTCGGCCGTGCCAATCCGAGGGGTCCCCCCTCCTTCGCCTTCCGAGCCTCCGGGACCCACGCGAGCAGCCGGGGACGCCCCCGGACGGACGCCTTCGGCCGCCGGCGGACCGCCCGCCGGCTTCTGGCCGCTCCCTCTCTCCACAGCTCTGAGCTCGCGGCTCGCTGCTGCTTTTCTCCGGCGACTCGCACGCGCGAGACCGCTTCTCGCTCGCCGGCGGGGAGGGCAGCTGGCTCGGCAAACCGCTGGCGGCTACCGCTCCGCACAACCCACGCCCGAGCCGACGCCACCGCCGACGCCGCGCGCCCCCTTCTCGCGCGCCGGCTCTCCAAGCCCCAAGCGCTCGCTCGACACCGCTGGCGGAGCAGAGTCCTCACTCTCTCCTATAGACGGACACAAAAGTCATTGCCTCACAAGCGGCGCACGTCCTTTTCCAGCCTACCGCGGCGAGGCAGCCGAGCGCAACCGACTTTTACCTCGACCTAACTGGAGGCACAGAGAAACAGCGACGCCTACCACCCCTTCCGAGCCGTGGCACGACCTGCTAGTCTACCTCCAGCCCCACGGCGGCCTTCCAAGTCCCGTCGGACACGCGGTAGACCTGGCCGCCGTTCCCTCCGCCCGACCGGCGGCTATTTCCTCCGCGCGGGTAGACCTGGCAACCTCAGGGGGACCCGCCGGCCGGGAACCGACGGCGCCGGCCCGCCTTCCTTCGCTTTTCCCACGGGCCCTTCCGGCACTTTTCCAGCCTTTTCGGGCTTTTTCGCACCTTTCCGGGAATTTCCGACGCTTTCCGCGCCATCGGACCCGCTCGGGAACCGCTCGACCGACCCGCGGACGTGCGCCTTCGCAAACGCGCGCGCCCGCGCGCTCCCGTCGCTGCCGGGCAGACCCCGACGCCGTTCTCGCGGCCGGACCTGCAGCGACCCCTACAGGTCGCCGCCGGCTAAGCAAACATGGCGACCGCGCGCGGGTAGACCTGGCGGCTGCTGTCCGCAGCGCTTAGACGAGGCGCCCGCGGCGCCCCGAGGCGGGGAACACCTGCCGGCCGGGAACCAACCCCGCCGTCCTTTCCCTAGCAGGGCTCTGCCTTGCCTTGCTCGGCTTTCATCCGCATTGCTCTGCTCTCCTGTGCCGTGCTGGGCTCCTCTCGGAGACCGTCCCGCGGGTTTTGATGCCGAGTCGATTGCTATAATTACGAACGCATAAACCGTCAGACACAGAACTTGGCCTCCCCGCAGCCCAGCGACCGCTCCCTCGGAACTGGCACGAGGGGGCAGCAGGCCTGCACACCCAGCACGGTCTTTTTTGGGAGTAACAACATGATTCCCACAACTACGCTGGAAGAAAGGCAACAATAAAGAAATAAACAGCTAAAGCAAGACATGGTTCTTGCCCAACGTCACGGTGGACCAGGAGATGTGAAGGAGGCTGGGGAGGGGGCGATCAGGGTACAGCCACTGCCCAAGTCTGGCTGCCACCTGCACACAACATGAGGGCCCTCCGGTCTCCCCCCAACAGGCACTTGGAACCCAAAGGAGGGCTGGCCGCCAGCTCGCTACGTTTGCTTTGCTTCTCTCTGTTTTGCTTTGCTCTGCTTTGCTTTGCTCTTGCTGGCACGGTTTTGCTTTTCCATACCTCCTTTCCTCTGCTGTTCTTGCCCCTGCTTTGCCTCAGAGTGTTTTGCTCTTTCTCTCCTGAAAATACTTTGCATTTCCTTGTGCTACTTTCCTTTGCTTTGCTTTTCCTTGCTCTGCTTTGCCTTCCCTGGCCTTGCTTTGTTTTGCTTTATCAGGCCATGCTTTCCTTGGTTTAGCTTTGCTTTATAGACCTGGCACTGCTTTGCTTTTCCTACCCGTGCTGTGCTTTGCCTTGCCTCAAAGTGCTTTGCTTTCCTTTGTTTGCTTTGTCCTCCCTGGTTATGCTTTGCTTTTCCTGGTGCTACTTTCCTTTGCTCAGCTTTGCCTTCCCTGGCCGTGCTTTGTTTTGCTTTACGGGGCCACGCTTGCCTTTTTTTACCTTTGCCTTGCTCTCTTTTGCCTCACCTGCTCCTGCTCTCACTTCCATTTTCAGGCCATGCTTACCTTTGTTTTGCTTTACTTTGTATTCCTGGCATTGCTTTGCTTTTCCTTTTGCTACTTTCTTTTGTTCTGCTTTGCCTTGCCTGGCCATGTTTTCCTTTGCCTAGCTTTGTATTCCTGGCATTGCTTTGCTTTTCCTTCTCTGCTCTGCTTAGCTTCTCTTAACCCTGCTCTGATTTGCCTTACCTTGAACTTTTTCGCTTTGTTGTGGTTTTATTTATTTTTTGATTGTTTGTTTGTTTTTATTTTTTTCTCATTAATATTTCTTTTCTTTCTCTTTACCAGCACTGCTTTGCATTTCCTGGTACTACTTTCCTTTGCTCTGCTTTGCCTTCCTGTGCTTTGCCTTCCCTGGCCTTGCTTTGTTTTGCTTTATCAGGCCATGCTTTCCTTGGTTTACCTTTGCTTTACAGACCTGGCACTGCATTGCTTTTCCAAACCATGCTGTGCTTTGCCTTGCCTCAGACTGCTTTGCTGTCCTTTGCTTGCTTTGTCTTCCCTCGTTATGCTTTGCTTTACCTGGTGTTACTTTCCTTTGCTCAGCTTTGCCCTCCCTGGCCTTGCTTTTTTTTTTTTTTTTGCTTTACGGGGCCATGCTTTCCTTTGTTTGCCTTTGCTTTCCTCTACTTTGTTCTGCTATGCTATGCCTTTCCTGGTCATTCTTTGCATTTTTTTATTATTATTATTTTTTTTATTATTTATTTGATGTTCATTCCATGCTTTATGTTTTCCTTTTATATCTTTTTCTTGTGTTTTCTCTGGCCGTGCTTTGTTTTCCAGGCCTTGCTTGTCATTGCTTTTCCTTATGCCGCTAGGTCTTTTCCCTAGCAGGGCTTTGCTTTGTCTCGCTCAGCTTTCATCCGCATTGCTCTGCTCTCCTGTGCCGTGCTAGGCTTCCTTTGGAGACCGTCTCGCTGATTTTGCTGCTGAGTCGAATGGTAAATTTATGAACGCATAAACCGTCAGACACAGAACTTGGCCTCCCCGCAGCCCAGCCACTGTCCCCTTGGAACTGGAGGCCGGGTGCAGCAGGCCTGGCCGCCCGACATGGTCCATTCTTTGTCCCCAGCCATGCGGCGAGCCGCCAGGGGACCCCTAACTGCTACTCGTGTGGTGATAGTGTTCAGTGAGAATTTCAACGAGAATAAGTAACTACATGATTCCCACAACTACGCTGGAAGAAATCCACAACAAACAACAACAAAATGTATATAGATATATAAAACCAGCTAAAGCAAGACATGGTTCTTGCCGGCTGTCACAGTGGACTAGGAGCTGTGAAGAAGGCTGAGGAGGGGGCGATCAGGGTCCGGCCACTGTCCAAGTCTGGCTGCCACCTGCACACAACATGGAGCCCTCCGGTCTCCCCCCAACAGACACTTGGAACCCAAAGGAGGGCTGGCCACCAGCTCGCTACATTTTCTTTGCTTCTCTTTGTTTTGCCTTGCTCCGCTTTGCTTTGCTCTTGCTGGCACAGTTTTGCTTTCCCATACCTCCTTTCCTCTGCTGTTCTTGCCCCGGCTTTGCTTTGCTTTGCCTCAGATTCTTTTGCTGTTTCTTTCCTGGCAATGCTTTGCTTTTCTTTGTGCTACGTTCCCTTGCTCTGCTTTGACTTGCTCAGCCTTCCCTTCCCTGGCCATGCTTTCCTTGGTTTACCTTTGGTTTACAGACCTGGCACTGCTTTGCTTTTCCTACCCGTGCTGTGCTTTGCCTTGCCTCGCCTCAAACTGCTTTGCTTTCCTTTGTTTGCTTTATCTTTCCTAGTTATGCTTTGCTTTTCCTGGTGCTACTTTCCTTTGCTCAGCTTCGCCTTCCCTGGCTGTGCTTTGTTTTGCTTTACGGGGCCACGCTTGCCTTTTTTTACCTTTGCCTTGCTCTCTTTTGCCTCACTTGCTCCTGCTCTCACTTCCAGTTTCCGGCCATGCTTACCTTTGTTTTGCTTTACTTTGTATTCCTGGCACTGCTTTGCTTTTCCTTTTGCTACTTTCTTTTGTTCTGCTTTGCCTTGCCTGGCCATGCTTTGCTTTGCTTTGCTTTGTATTCCTGGCATTGCTTTGCTTTTCCTTCTCTGCTCTGCTTAGCTTCTCTTAACCCTGCTCTGATTTGCCTTACCTTGAACTTTTTCGCTTTGTTGTGGTTTTATTTATTTTTTGATTGTTTGTTTGTTTTTATTTTTTTCTCATTAATATTTTTTTTTCTTTCTCATAACCAGCACTGCTTTGCATTTCCTGGTACTACTTTCCTTTGCTCTGCTTTGCCTTCCTGTGCTTTGCCTTCCCTGGCCTTGCTTTGTTTTGCTTTATCAGGCCATGCTTTCCTTGGTTTAGCTTTGCTTTATAGACCTGGCACTGCTTTGCTTTTCCTATCCGTGCTGTGCTTTGCCTTGCCTCGCCTCAAACTGCTTTGCTTTCCTTTGTTTGCTTTATCTTTCCTAGTTATGCTTTGCTTTTCCTGGTGCTACTTTCCTTTGCTCAGCTTTGCCTTCCCTGGCCATGCTTTGTTTTGCTTTATGGGGCCATGCTTGCCTTTGTTTAGCTTCGCTCTGCTCTGCTTTGCCTTGCTATGTTTTGCCTTTTCTGGACATGCTTTGCATCTATTTTTTTTTTTTGTTCTCATTATTTTTCCTTTTTTTTTTTTTTTTAATTTAAATGTTCATTACATTCTTTTGTTTTTCTTTTGGACCTATCTGATGTGTTTTTACAGGCCATGCTTTCCTTTTGCAGGCCCTGGTTGTCACTGCTTTTCCTTATGCCGCTAGGTCTTTTTCTTAGCAGGGTTTTACTCTGTCTTGCTCAGCTTTTATCCGCATTGCTCTGCTCTCCTGTGCTGTGCTAGGTTTCTTTTAGAGACTGTCCCACTGGTTTTACTGGGCTAGCCGCAAGCTCCTTACGTTTGCTTTGCTTCTCTCTGTTTTGCCGTACTCCGCTTTGCTTTGCTCTTGCTGGCACAGTTTTGCTTTCCCATACCTCCTTTCCTCTGCTGTTCTTGCCCCAGCTTTGCCTCAGACTGCTTTGCTTTTGCTTTCCTGGCAATGCTTTGCTTTTCCTTGTGCTACGTTCCCTTGCTCTGCTTTGACTTGCTCAGCTTTCCCTTCCCTGGCCATGCTTTCCTTGGTTTACCTTTGGTTTACAGACCTGGCACTGCATTGCTTTTCCAAACCATGCTGTGCTTTGCCTTGCCTCAGACTGCTTTGCTGTCCTTTGCTTGCTTTGTCTTCCCTCGTTATGCTTTGCTTTACCTGGTGTTACTTTCCTTTGCTCAGCTTTGCCCTCCCTGGCCTTGCTTTTTTTTTTTTTTGCTTTACGGGGCCATGCTTTCCTTTGTTTGCCTTTGCTTTCCTCTACTTTGTTCTGCTATGCTATGCCTTTCCTGGTCATTCTTTGCATTTTTTTATTATTATTATTTTTTTTTTTATTTATTTGATGTTCATTCCATGCTTTATGTTTTCCTTTTATATCTTTTTCTTGTGTTTTCTCTGGCCGTGCTTTGTTTTCCAGGCCTTGCTTGTCATTGCTTTTCCTTATGCCGCTAGGTCTTTTCCCTAGCAGGGCTTTGCTTTGTCTCGCTCAGCTTTCATCCGCATTGCTCTGCTCTCCTGTGCCGTGCTAGGCTTCCTTTGGAGACCGTCTCGCTGATTTTGCTGCTGAGTCGAATGGTAAATTTATGAACGCATAAACCGTCAGACACAGAACTTGGCCTCCCCGCAGCCCAGCCACTGTCCCCTTGGAACTGGAGGCCGGGTGCAGCAGGCCTGGCCGCCCGACATGGTCCATTCTTTGTCCCCGGCCATGCGGCGAGCCGCCAGGGGACCCCTAACTGCTACTCGTGTGGTGATAGTGTTCAGTGAGAATTTCAACGAGAATAAGTAACTACATGATTCCCACAACTACGCTGGAAGAAATCCACAACAAACAACAACAAAATGTATATAGATATATAAAACCAGCTAAAGCAAGACATGGTTCTTGCCGGCTGTCACAGTGGACTAGGAGCTGTGAAGAAGGCTGAGGAGGGGGCGATCAGGGTCCGGCCACTGTCCAAGTCTGGCTGCCACCTGCACACAACATGGAGCCCTCCGGTCTCCCCCCAACAGACACTTGGAACCCAAAGGAGGGCTGGCCACCAGCTCGCTACATTTTCTTTGCTTCTCTTTGTTTTGCCTTGCTCCGCTTTGCTTTGCTCTTGCTGGCACAGTTTTGCTTTCCCATACCTCCTTTCCTCTGCTGTTCTTGCCCCGGCTTTGCTTTGCTTTGCCTCAGATTCTTTTGCTGTTTCTTTCCTGGCAATGCTTTGCTTTTCTTTGTGCTACGTTCCCTTGCTCTGCTTTGACTTGCTCAGCCTTCCCTTCCCTGGCCATGCTTTCCTTGGTTTACCTTTGGTTTACAGACCTGGCACTGCTTTGCTTTTCCTACCCGTGCTGTGCTTTGCCTTGCCTCGCCTCAAACTGCTTTGCTTTCCTTTGTTTGCTTTATCTTTCCTAGTTATGCTTTGCTTTTCCTGGTGCTACTTTCCTTTGCTCAGCTTTGCCTTCCCTGGCCGTGCTTTGTTTTGCTTTGCGGGGCCACGCTTGCCTTTTTTTACCTTTGCCTTGCTCTCTTTTGCCTCACTTGCTCCTGCTCTCACTTCCAGTTTCCGGCCATGCTTACCTTTGTTTTGCTTTACTTTGTATTCCTGGCACTGCTTTGCTTTTCCTTTTGCTACTTTCTTTTGTTCTGCTTTGCCTTGCCTGGCCATGCTTTGCTTTGCTTTGCTTTGTATTCCTGGCATTGCTTTGCTTTTCCTTCTCTGCTCTGCTTAGCTTCTCTTAACCCTGCTCTGATTTGCCTTACCTTGAACTTTTTCGCTTTGTTGTGGTTTTATTTATTTTTTGATTGTTTGTTTGTTTTTATTTTTTTTTCATTAATATTTTTTTTTCTTTCTCTTTACCAGCACTGCTTTGCATTTCCTGGTACTACTTTCCTTTGCTCTGCTTTGCCTTCCTGTGCTTTGCCTTCCCTGGCCTTGCTTTGTTTTGCTTTATCAGGCCATGCTTTCCTTGGTTTAGCTTTGCTTTATAGACCTGGCACTGCTTTGCTTTTCCTACCCGTGCTGTGCTTTGCCTTGCCTCGCCTCAAACTGCTTTGCTTTCCTTTGTTTGCTTTATCTTTCCTAGTTATGCTTTGCTTTTCCTGGTGCTACTTTCCTTTGCTCAGCTTTGCCTTCCCTGGCCATGCTTTGTTTTGCTTTATGGGGCCATGCTTGCCTTTGTTTAGCTTCGCTCTGCTCTGCTTTGCCTTGCTATGTTTTGCCTTTTCTGGACATGCTTTGCATCTATTTTTTTTTTTGTTCTCATTATTTTTCCTTTTTTTTTTTTTTTTTAATTTAAATGTTCATTACATTCTTTTGTTTTTCTTTTGGACCTATCTGATGTGTTTTTACAGGCCATGCTTTCCTTTTGCAGGCCCTGGTTGTCACTGCTTTTCCTTATGCCGCTAGGTCTTTTTCTTAGCAGGGTTTTACTCTGTCTTGCTCAGCTTTTATCCGCATTGCTCTGCTCTCCTGTGCTGTGCTAGGTTTCTTTTAGAGACTGTCCCACTGGTTTTACTGGGCTAGCCGCAAGCTCCTTACGTTTGCTTTGCTTCTCTCTGTTTTGCCGTACGCCGCTTTGCTTTGCTCTTGCTGGCACAGTTTTGCTTTCCCATACCTCCTTTCCTCTGCTGTTCTTGCCCCAGCTTTGCCTCAGACTGCTTTGCTTTTGCTTTCCTGGCAATGCTTTGCTTTTCCTTGTGCTACGTTCCCTTGCTCTGCTTTGACTTGCTCAGCTTTCCCTTCCCTGGCCATGCTTTCCTTGGTTTACCTTTGGTTTACAGACCTGGCACTGCATTGCTTTTCCAAACCATGCTGTGCTTTGCCTTGCCTCAGACTGCTTTGCTGTCCTTTGCTTGCTTTGTCTTCCCTGGTTATGCTTTGCTTTTCCTGGTGCTACTTTCCTTTGTTCAGCTTTGCCTTCCTTGGCCGTGCTTTGTTTTGCTTTACGGGGCCATGCTTGCCTTTTTTTACCTTTGCTTTGCTCTCTTTTGCCTTCACCTGCTCCTGCTCTCACTTCCATTTTCAGGCCATGCTTACCTTTGTTTTGCTTTACTTTGTATTCCTGGCACTGCTTTGCTTTTCCTTTTGCTACTTTCTTTTGTTCTGCTTTGCCTTGCCTGGCCATGCTTTGCTTTGCTTTGCTTTGCCTTGCTTTGTATTCCTGGCATTGCTTTGCTTTTCCTTCTCTGCTCTGCTTAGCTTCTCTTAACCCTGCTCTGATTTGCCTTACCTCGAACTTTTTCGCTTTGTTGTGCTTTTTATTGCTGTTTTTTTTTTTTTGTTTTATTTATTTATTTATTTATTTATTTATTTATTTATTTATTTTCACTTCTTTCTCTTTCCTGGCACTGCTTTGCTTTTCCTGGCGCTACTTTCCTTTGCTCAGCTTTGCCTTCCCTGGCCGTTCTTTGTTTTGCTTTATAGGGCCGTGCTTGCCTTTGTTTAGCTTCGCTCTGCTCTGCCTCGCCTTGCTATGTTTTGCCTTTTCTGGACATGCTTTGCATCTATTTCTTTTATTATCATTATTATTTATTTATTTATTTATTTTTCTTTAAATGTTCATTACATTCTTTTGTTTTCCTTTTGGACCTATCTGATGTGTTTTTACAGGCCGTGCTTTCCTTTTGCAGGCCCTGGTTGTCACTGCTTTTCCCTATGCCTAGCAGGGCTTTTCCTTAGCAGGGTTTTACTCTGTCTTGCTCAGCTTTTATCCGCATTGCTCTGCTCTCCTGTGCCGTGCTAGGCTTCTTTTGGAGACCGTCTCACTGATTTTGCTGCTGAGTCGGTTGGTAAATTTCTGAACGCATAAACCGTCAGACACAGAACTTGGCCTCCCCGCAGCCCAGCCACTGTCCCCTCGGACCCAGCGCGTGGGGGCACTAGGCCTGGCCGCCCGACATGGTCCATACTTTGTCCCTAGCCATGCGGCGAGCCGCCAGGTGGGCCACACTGCTAGTTGTGTGTGTGAGGTTCTCAGAGACAGTAAGTAACTACATGATTCCCACAACTACGCTGGAAGAAATCCACAACAAACAACAACAACATGTATATAGATATATAAAACCAGCTAAAGCAAGACATGGTTCTTGCCGGCTGTCACAGTGGACTAGGAGCTGTGAAGAAGGCTGAGGAGGGGGCGATCAGGGTCCAGCCACTGTCCAAGTCTGGCTGCCACCTGTACACAAAATGGAGGCCCTCCGGTCTCCCCCCCACAGACACTTGGAACCCAAAGGAGGGCTGGCCACCAGCTCGCTACATTTTCTTTGCTTCTCTTTGTTTTGCCTTGCTCCGCTTTGCTTTGCTCTTGCTGGCACAGTTTTGCTTTCCCATACCTCCTTTCCTCTGCTGTTCTTGCCCCGGCTTTGCTTTGCTTTGCCTCAGATTCTTTTGCTGTTTCTTTCCTGGCAATGCTTTGCTTTTCTTTGTGCTACGTTCCCTTGCTCTGCTTTGACTTGCTCAGCCTTCCCTTCCCTGGCCATGCTTTCCTTGGTTTACCTTTGGTTTACAGACCTGGCACTGCTTTGCTTTTCCTACCCGTGCTGTGCTTTGCCTTGCCTCGCCTCAAACTGCTTTGCTTTCCTTTGTTTGCTTTATCTTTCCTAGTTATGCTTTGCTTTTCCTGGTGCTACTTTCCTTTGCTCAGCTTCGCCTTCCCTGGCTGTGCTTTGTTTTGCTTTACGGGGCCACGCTTGCCTTTTTTTACCTTTGCCTTGCTCTCTTTTGCCTCACTTGCTCCTGCTCTCACTTCCAGTTTCCGGCCATGCTTACCTTTGTTTTGCTTTACTTTGTATTCCTGGCACTGCTTTGCTTTTCCTTTTGCTACTTTCTTTTGTTCTGCTTTGCCTTGCCTGGCCATGCTTTGCTTTGCTTTGCTTTGCCTTGCTTTGTATTCCTGGCATTGCTTTGCTTTTCCTTCTCTGCTCTGCTTAGCTTCTCTTAACCCTGCTCTGATTTGCCTTACCTTGAACTTTTTCGCTTTGTTGTGCTTTTTATTGCTGTTTTTTTTTTTTTGTTTTATTTATTTATTTATTTATTTATTTATTTATTTATTTTCACTTCTTTCTCTTTCCTGGCACTGCTTTGCTTTTCCTGGCGCTACTTTCCTTTGCTCAGCTTTGCCTTCCCTGGCCGTTCTTTGTTTTGCTTTATAGGGCCGTGCTTGCCTTTGTTTAGCTTCGCTCTGCTCTGCCTCGCCTTGCTATGTTTTGCCTTTTCTGGATATGCTTTGCATCTATTTCTTTTATTATCATTATTATTTATTTATTTATTTATTTTTCTTTAAATGTTCATTACATTCTTTTGTTTTCCTTTTGGACCTGTCTGATGTGTTTTTACAGGCCGTGCTTTCCTTTTGCAGGCCCTGGTTGTCACTGCTTTTCCCTATGCCTAGCAGGGCTTTTCCTTAGCAGGGTTTTACTCTGTCTTGCTCAGCTTTTATCCGCATTGCTCTGCTCTCCTGTGCCGTGCTAGGCTTCTTTTGGAGACCGTCTCACTGATTTTGCTGCTGAGTCGGTTGGTAAATTTCTGAACGCATAAACCGTCAGACACAGAACTTGGCCTCCCCGCAGCCCAGCCACTGTCCCCTCGGACCCAGCGCGTGGGGGCACTAGGCCTGGCCGCCCGACATGGTCCATACTTTGTCCCTAGCCATGCGGCGAGCCGCCAGGTGGGCCACACTGCTAGTTGTGTGTGTGAGGTTCTCAGAGACAGTAAGTAACTACATGATTCCCACAACTACGCTGGAAGAAATCCACAACAAACAACAACAACATGTATATAGATATATAAAACCAGCTAAAGCAAGACATGGTTCTTGCCGGCTGTCACAGTGGACTAGGAGCTGTGAAGAAGGCTGAGGAGGGGGCGATCAGGGTACAGCCACTATCCAAGTCTGGCTGCCACCCGTACACAAAATGGAGCCGTCCGGTCTCCCCACAACAGGCCCTTGGAACCCAAAGGAGGGCTGGCCGCCAGCTCGCTACGTTCACTCTGCTTCTCTTTGTTTTGCCTTGGTCTGCTTTGCTTTGCTCTTGCTGGCACAGTTTTGCTTTTCCATACCTCCTTTCCTCTGCTGTTCTTGCCTCAGATTGCTTTGCTTTTTCTCTCCTGGAAATGCTGTGTTGTTCCTTGTGCTACTTTGCTTTGCTTTGCTTTGCTTTGCTTTGCTTTGTTTTGCTTTTTCTTTCCTCAGCCTGCTACGTTTTTACTTGTGCGGTCATGCTTTATTTTTTATTTCTTTGCTTCGTATTCCTGTCAGTGCTTTGCTTTACCTTCTCTGCTCTTCTGGACCTTTCTTAGCCTCGCTGTGCTTTGCTTTGCCTCAAAGTGCTTTCTTTCCTTGGCTTTCCCTTTCGTGGCACCGCTTTGTTTTTCCCTGTGCTCCTTTCCTTAGCTTTGCTGTCTTTATGAATGCATAAAGAAGTTCATGAAACTTGTTTCTGAACACACAGAAAAGTTAGCCGGCCCACAGCCCGGCAGCTGTCCCCTCGGAGCTGGCGGGCAGGGACAGGGATCTGGCTACCGGGCCAGGTCTATTTTGTTGCCCACCGTTGTCCGGAGAGCCAGCAGGTGGGCTCCGTTGCTATTCGTCTGGGGAGGGGTGTGGGTTGAGAACAACAATCAATAACTACTCGATTCCTAAAACGAAAGGGGGAAACAGACGGAGAAGACTATTATTATTCCTACTTCTACTATTTGTATTACTTTTTAATGATATTTATTTCTATTACTATTTAATACTTTTATTTCTAATAACTTTTTAGTAGTATATAATAATAGCATCATTATTATTATTATTATTATTATTATTATTATTATTATTTTATATAATGATAAGCAGCTAAAGCAAAGCAGCCAGGCAGCCAGCCAAACTGAGTGGCACAGGTGGGGAGCCGTTCGCGGCCGAGCAGGAGCCTCTGACGTCAGAGCGAGAGCGAGAGGTGGCCCGAGGCAACCGGGGGCCGCTGCCACACCCTGGCCTTCTCAAACGCCCAGCTCCCCGTAAGCCAGCAACGGGCCCCTTTACCTCATGGGTGGGTGGGGGGTGCGATTTCGACTGACGCTAAGTTAACTCCGCATTTTGTTTTGGCAGCACCGTTTTGCTTTGCTTTGCTTTCCCTGGCCCTGCGTTGCTTCGCTTCGCTTTGTATTCAAGGTACTGCTTCGCTTTTCCTGGCCCTGTTTTACTTTGGATTTTCTCTTGCTGACCGTGCTTTGCTTTTCCTGGCCTCGCTTTGTTGCGTTTTGCTTGACTTTGTATTCGTGACACCGCTTTTCTTTCCCTGGACCTCCTTTGCTTTGGTTTTTCTCGCCCTTCTTTGCTTTGCTTTTGCTGGTCCTGCCTCGCTTTGTTTTGCTTGACGTTGTATTCAAGACACCGCTTTTCTTTTCCTGGACCTCTTTTGCTTTGGTTTTTCTCGCCTTTCTTTGTTTTGCTTTTGCTGGCCCTGCCTTGCTTTGTTTTGCTTGACGTTGTATTCAAGATACCGCTTTTCTTTCCCCCACCCCCCAGGAAATCCTTAGCTTAGTTTTTTTTTTGTTTGTTTGTTTGTTTTTCCCCACCCTTCTTTGTTTTGCTTTTGCCGGCCCTGCCTCGCTTTGCTTTGCTTTACTTTGTATTCGTGACACCACTTTTCTTTTCCTGGACCTCTTCTGCTTTGGTTTTTCTTGCCCTGCTTGGCTTTGCTTTTCCTTTTGCCTCTTTCTTTTCCCTAGCAGGGCTTTGCTTTGTCTCGCTCTGCTTTGCGTTGCATTGCTCAGCTCTGCTTTGCCGTGCTAGGTAGGCTTCTTTGGCAGACCGTCGCACCGATTTGGGCGACGAGTCGATCGGTGTATTTATGAACGCATAAAGCCTCAGGCGCACACCGTGGCCTCCCTCCCCGCAGCCCGACGACTGTCCCCCGGGAGCTGGAGGGTGGCGACAGGAAGCCTGGCCACCCACCCAGCATGGTCTATTCCTCATCCCCCGCTGTCCGGCGAGCCGCCAGGTGGGTCCCGCTGCTGCTGTTCGTCTGGGGACGGGCTTGGGTGAGGTTTTTTAGGACGATAAGCGACATTACACGATTCCCAATGATTTGGGTTCGTTTTGCTTTGCTTTCCTTTTCCTCGCTTTACTTATCGTCGCTCTTCCCCGCTTTGCTTTTCCCGCACCTGCTTCGACATGCTTTCCTTAGAGCTGCATCTTTCTGGGGGGTTTTGGTTTGTATTCCCGGCACCGATTTCCTTTTCTTTGCTCTGCTTTGCCGTTCCTACTCCGCTTTGGTTTTTGCTCTTTTGATGCGTTTACACACACAGGAACGCTGGGTCACCTACTTCGGCCTCCCCACAGCCCGCCAACCGTCCCTTCGCAGCTGGCAGGTGGGGGTGCGGGGGTCGGCCACCCAGCCAAGTCTATTCCAGGACCCCCGCTGACTGGGGAGCCGCCACCTGAGCTCAACTGCCGTTTGCCTGAGGAGGCTGGGGGGGGGGGGGGGGGGGGGGGAGGGGGGCGTGAGGGGGATCTGAGGACTAGGGGGGTGGGGGAGGTTTTGAAAGACGGTAAGGAATGACACGATTCCTGAAGCTACAGCGGAAAACAGGCAACAGAACTAACTAATAATAAACGTAAAGATAAGAGTAGTTATTTTGCAAAGCGGCTCAAGCAAAGCGGCCAGGCAGTCAGCCGCACTGAGCGGCACAGGTGGCGAGCCTCTGGCGGCCGAGCAAGAGCCTCTGACGTCAGAGCGAGCTGCGGCCCGAAGCAGCCGGGGTCCGGGGCCGCGCCCTCGCCTTCCCGACCGGCGCTGGCGCCCCGCCCCGCCCCGTCCACTGCAAAGGCTGCAAAGGGCGGAGGAGAGGGAGGGAGGGAGAAGTGGGGAGGGGGCGGAGGCGGCCATTGAAGTGCGTAGACGGCCGCTGTCAGATGCAGGCCGCCACGTCTACCCGTCCCTCCCACCCTCCGGGCCCCGTGGAGCGACCAGGTCTACTTCTCCCTCCTCCCCGCTCTCTCCCCCGCCCCCTCCCGCCTCGTGGAGCCACCAGGTCTACTTCTCCCTCCTCCTCCCCGCTCTCTCCCCCCCGCCCCCTCCCGCCCCGTGGAGCCACCAGGTCTACTTCTCCCTCCTCCTCCCCGCTCTGTCCCCCCGCCCCCTCCCGCCCCGTGGAGCCACCAGGTCTACTTCTCCCTCCTCCTCCCCGCTCTGTCCCCCCGCCCCCTCCCGCCCCGTGGAGCCACCAGGTCTACTTCTCCCTCCTCCTCCCCGCTCTGTCCCCCCGCCCCCTCCCGCCCCGTGGAGCCACCAGGTCTACTTCTCCCTCCTCCCAGCTCTGTCCCCCCGCCCCCTCCCGCCTCGTGGAGCCGTCAGGTCTACCCCGCCGTCACGGCCACTGCTCGAGAGCGGCCCGGCTGCCTCGTCTACACGGCCACACGCACGCATGCACAGACGGGCGCGTGCCCGCACGCTTCCCTCCGGCGGCCCGCCAGGTCCATCCACACGCCTCTCGCGTGCAGGGGAACGGCTGGGAGGCGCCATTCATTCGAATCGTTCACGCTTTTAAAAAGAAAAAGGGGAAAAAGAAAAACAAACACAAGCAGCAGCAGCAGCAGCAACAAGAAAGCACGGGTCCCGCTTGTCGGCGGGGAGACGAGAGGTCGTACAAAGCGTGCGGAGAAAGCGTTCGCTCAGACTCCGGCCGCCACCAGAGCCACTCGGAGCCCGCGGCAGACCGGCCGCCAGTTCCTCCCCTTTGCTTTGCTTTTGCCGGCCCTGCTTCGCTTTGCTTTTCGTGGAAGCGCTGAGTTTTGTTTGGCGTCGCGTTCGTGGCACTCGTTTGCTTTTCCTTCGTCTGCTCCGCCTCGCTCCGCTTTGCCGTTCCTCCTCCGCTTCGCTTTGCTTTTGCCGGCGCCGCTTGGCCTGGCTTTGGCTGGCGGCGCTCCGCCTTTCCGTTGCGCGCCTTCGCTTCGCCTCGTTTCGCACGGATCGCTGAGTGCAGTGACACACGCCCAGCCACGCAGAGTCGCACGGGTGGCTCGCAGGCGAGCCAGAGCCCCTGACGGCAGAGCGAGCGGCAGCCCGATGCAGCCAGGGGCCGCGCGCGGCCGCGCTCTCGGCTTCTCGAGCGGCGCCGGCTCGTCTCCCCCCCTCTCCCCCGCCCGTCGCGCCGCAGCCCCGCCGAGCCGTCGGGCGGGGGGGCGGCGGGAGGGGCAATCCTCCTAGCTCGTCGCCGGCCGCTCCGCTCCGCTCCGCTCGGCGGGAAGCCGGCGCCACACGTAGGCGAGAGGGGTCCGCATTATTCCGGGCACGGAGCTTCAAGCCGGCTGGTCGTCAGGCTCCCGCCGAGCCCGTGTCCCGGCCGGCGGGCAGCTAGATGGCGCGGGAGGGAGCAGAGCGACGAGCTCGCGCTCGCCTCCAGCGTTTTTCTCCCCGGGCGGGCCCCGTCCGGGGCCCCCGCAAAGGCGGGCAGGCGGGAGCTGCCTCGCCTCCTGCGACGCTCGGCTCCGCGGCCGGGGCGGATCGGGCTCGGAGTCGGCTTCGGGCTTGCGCTTCGGCTCGGGCTCGCGGGCGAGCGAGGGCAGAGGCTGTCCGCCGCCCGCAGCCCCGTCCGTCTACACGGCGCTTCCCCGCCTCGCGGCGATCTTGAGCTCTGCCCTGCTTCTCGGCCGGCTGCTGGGGAAGAGCGGCGTGGCAAGGGGGAGAAGGGGGGAAGGGAGGGAACGAGAAGAGGTGTATTTGTGAATGAATGAATGAATGAATGAATGAATGAATGAATGAATGAATGAATGAATGAGTGAGTGAGTGAGTGCATGAGTGCATGAATGAGTGAGTGAATGAATCAAGGAATCGATGGATCGATCGTTCAGCCAACGAATCGATGAAGAAAGGAATGAGAAAGCAGAAGGGAAGCAAAAAGAAGGGCGGGGGAAGAAAGCGAAGGGCTCCAGAAAAGCGCGTAGGCAGCCGCCGTTAGCTGACGGCCGCCAGCTCTACGGTCCTCGTCGTGCTGAAGTGGACAGGTGAATCCCCTCCCCTCTTCCTCCCCCTTCCCCTCCCAGCCCCGATCCGCCAGGTGTAGCGTGGCGTCAAGGCGAGGAGCCGAAGCGGCACAGCCCGTTGGCGAGCAGGCGAGCCCGTGTGCCGGCTGTAAGCGGGACAGAGGCGCGAGCGTCCCTCGGACTGCCGTGCAGAGCGTAGCCGGGGAGGCGGAGGCACGCTTCGCTCCGACGGACCGCCAGGTCTACCATTCGCCGGAAAATGCCGCCCCCCGAAGGGCCGCCAGGTCTACCCAGCAATCGGGGGGGGGGGGGGGGGGCGGGGGGAAGCTCGTCTGCCGGGGGCGCCCGGGAGCGGCCTCGGCCGGGCCGCAAGGTCTACCCAGCAATGGGGAAATGCACGGGGCGCCTCCGAGGGGCATGGGACAGGCCGCCAGGTCTACCATCCTTCGGGAAAAGGGTGCCCGTCTGCAGGGGGCGCTTGGGACCGGCCTCGCGGCGATCTTGAGCTCTGCCCTGCTTCTCGGCCGGCTGCTGGGGAAGAGCGGCGTGGCAACGGGGAGAAGGGGGGAAGGGAGGGAACGAGAAGACGTGTATTTGTGAATGAATGAATGAATGAATGAATGAATGAATGAATGAATGAATGAATGAATGAATGAATGAATGCATGAATGAATGAATGAATGAATGAGTGAGTGAGTGAGTGCATGAGTGAGTGAGTGAATGAATCAAGGAATCGATGGATCGATCGTTCAGCCAACGAATCGATGAAGAAAGGAATGAGAAAGCAGAAGGGAAGCAAAAAGAAGGGCGGGGGAAGAAAGCGAAGGGCTCCAGAAAAGCGCGTAGGCAGCCGCCGTTAGCTGACGGCCGCCAGCTCTACGGTCCTCGTCGTGGTGAAG
>NW_028181393.1:97500-110000 GCF_964211825.1 Aythya ferina | reverse complement strand
CGCTTAGACGAGGCGCCCGCGGCGCCCCGAGGCGGGGAACACCTGCCGGCCGGGAACCAACCCCGCCGTCCTTTCCCTAGCAGGGCTCTGCCTTGCCTTGCTCGGCTTTCATCCGCATTGCTCTGCTCTCCTGTGCCGTGCTGGGCTCCTCTCGGAGACCGTCCCGCGGGTTTTGATGCCGAGTCGATTGCTATAATTACGAACGCATAAACCGTCAGACACAGAACTTGGCCTCCCCGCAGCCCAGCGACCGCTCCCTCGGAACTGGCACGAGGGGGCAGCAGGCCTGCACACCCAGCACGGTCTTTTTTGGGAGTAACAACATGATTCCCACAACTACGCTGGAAGAAAGGCAACAATAAAGAAATAAACAGCTAAAGCAAGACATGGTTCTTGCCCAACGTCACGGTGGACCAGGAGATGTGAAGGAGGCTGGGGAGGGGGCGATCAGGGTACAGCCACTGCCCAAGTCTGGCTGCCACCTGCACACAACATGAGGGCCCTCCGGTCTCCCCCCAACAGGCACTTGGAACCCAAAGGAGGGCTGGCCGCCAGCTCGCTACGTTTGCTTTGCTTCTCTCTGTTTTGCTTTGCTCTGCTTTGCTTTGCTCTTGCTGGCACGGTTTTGCTTTTCCATACCTCCTTTCCTCTGCTGTTCTTGCCCCTGCTTTGCCTCAGAGTGTTTTGCTCTTTCTCTCCTGAAAATACTTTGCATTTCCTTGTGCTACTTTCCTTTGCTTTGCTTTTCCTTGCTCTGCTTTGCCTTCCCTGGCCTTGCTTTGTTTTGCTTTATCAGGCCATGCTTTCCTTGGTTTAGCTTTGCTTTATAGACCTGGCACTGCTTTGCTTTTCCTACCCGTGCTGTGCTTTGCCTTGCCTCAAAGTGCTTTGCTTTCCTTTGTTTGCTTTGTCCTCCCTGGTTATGCTTTGCTTTTCCTGGTGCTACTTTCCTTTGCTCAGCTTTGCCTTCCCTGGCCGTGCTTTGTTTTGCTTTACGGGGCCACGCTTGCCTTTTTTTACCTTTGCCTTGCTCTCTTTTGCCTCACCTGCTCCTGCTCTCACTTCCATTTTCAGGCCATGCTTACCTTTGTTTTGCTTTACTTTGTATTCCTGGCATTGCTTTGCTTTTCCTTTTGCTACTTTCTTTTGTTCTGCTTTGCCTTGCCTGGCCATGTTTTCCTTTGCCTAGCTTTGTATTCCTGGCATTGCTTTGCTTTTCCTTCTCTGCTCTGCTTAGCTTCTCTTAACCCTGCTCTGATTTGCCTTACCTTGAACTTTTTCGCTTTGTTGTGGTTTTATTTATTTTTTGATTGTTTGTTTGTTTTTATTTTTTTCTCATTAATATTTCTTTTCTTTCTCTTTACCAGCACTGCTTTGCATTTCCTGGTACTACTTTCCTTTGCTCTGCTTTGCCTTCCTGTGCTTTGCCTTCCCTGGCCTTGCTTTGTTTTGCTTTATCAGGCCATGCTTTCCTTGGTTTACCTTTGCTTTACAGACCTGGCACTGCATTGCTTTTCCAAACCATGCTGTGCTTTGCCTTGCCTCAGACTGCTTTGCTGTCCTTTGCTTGCTTTGTCTTCCCTCGTTATGCTTTGCTTTACCTGGTGTTACTTTCCTTTGCTCAGCTTTGCCCTCCCTGGCCTTGCTTTTTTTTTTTTTTTTGCTTTACGGGGCCATGCTTTCCTTTGTTTGCCTTTGCTTTCCTCTACTTTGTTCTGCTATGCTATGCCTTTCCTGGTCATTCTTTGCATTTTTTTATTATTATTATTTTTTTTATTATTTATTTGATGTTCATTCCATGCTTTATGTTTTCCTTTTATATCTTTTTCTTGTGTTTTCTCTGGCCGTGCTTTGTTTTCCAGGCCTTGCTTGTCATTGCTTTTCCTTATGCCGCTAGGTCTTTTCCCTAGCAGGGCTTTGCTTTGTCTCGCTCAGCTTTCATCCGCATTGCTCTGCTCTCCTGTGCCGTGCTAGGCTTCCTTTGGAGACCGTCTCGCTGATTTTGCTGCTGAGTCGAATGGTAAATTTATGAACGCATAAACCGTCAGACACAGAACTTGGCCTCCCCGCAGCCCAGCCACTGTCCCCTTGGAACTGGAGGCCGGGTGCAGCAGGCCTGGCCGCCCGACATGGTCCATTCTTTGTCCCCAGCCATGCGGCGAGCCGCCAGGGGACCCCTAACTGCTACTCGTGTGGTGATAGTGTTCAGTGAGAATTTCAACGAGAATAAGTAACTACATGATTCCCACAACTACGCTGGAAGAAATCCACAACAAACAACAACAAAATGTATATAGATATATAAAACCAGCTAAAGCAAGACATGGTTCTTGCCGGCTGTCACAGTGGACTAGGAGCTGTGAAGAAGGCTGAGGAGGGGGCGATCAGGGTCCGGCCACTGTCCAAGTCTGGCTGCCACCTGCACACAACATGGAGCCCTCCGGTCTCCCCCCAACAGACACTTGGAACCCAAAGGAGGGCTGGCCACCAGCTCGCTACATTTTCTTTGCTTCTCTTTGTTTTGCCTTGCTCCGCTTTGCTTTGCTCTTGCTGGCACAGTTTTGCTTTCCCATACCTCCTTTCCTCTGCTGTTCTTGCCCCGGCTTTGCTTTGCTTTGCCTCAGATTCTTTTGCTGTTTCTTTCCTGGCAATGCTTTGCTTTTCTTTGTGCTACGTTCCCTTGCTCTGCTTTGACTTGCTCAGCCTTCCCTTCCCTGGCCATGCTTTCCTTGGTTTACCTTTGGTTTACAGACCTGGCACTGCTTTGCTTTTCCTACCCGTGCTGTGCTTTGCCTTGCCTCGCCTCAAACTGCTTTGCTTTCCTTTGTTTGCTTTATCTTTCCTAGTTATGCTTTGCTTTTCCTGGTGCTACTTTCCTTTGCTCAGCTTCGCCTTCCCTGGCTGTGCTTTGTTTTGCTTTACGGGGCCACGCTTGCCTTTTTTTACCTTTGCCTTGCTCTCTTTTGCCTCACTTGCTCCTGCTCTCACTTCCAGTTTCCGGCCATGCTTACCTTTGTTTTGCTTTACTTTGTATTCCTGGCACTGCTTTGCTTTTCCTTTTGCTACTTTCTTTTGTTCTGCTTTGCCTTGCCTGGCCATGCTTTGCTTTGCTTTGCTTTGTATTCCTGGCATTGCTTTGCTTTTCCTTCTCTGCTCTGCTTAGCTTCTCTTAACCCTGCTCTGATTTGCCTTACCTTGAACTTTTTCGCTTTGTTGTGGTTTTATTTATTTTTTGATTGTTTGTTTGTTTTTATTTTTTTCTCATTAATATTTTTTTTTCTTTCTCTTTACCAGCACTGCTTTGCATTTCCTGGTACTACTTTCCTTTGCTCTGCTTTGCCTTCCTGTGCTTTGCCTTCCCTGGCCTTGCTTTGTTTTGCTTTATCAGGCCATGCTTTCCTTGGTTTAGCTTTGCTTTATAGACCTGGCACTGCTTTGCTTTTCCTACCCGTGCTGTGCTTTGCCTTGCCTCGCCTCAAACTGCTTTGCTTTCCTTTGTTTGCTTTATCTTTCCTAGTTATGCTTTGCTTTTCCTGGTGCTACTTTCCTTTGCTCAGCTTTGCCTTCCCTGGCCATGCTTTGTTTTGCTTTATGGGGCCATGCTTGCCTTTGTTTAGCTTCGCTCTGCTCTGCTTTGCCTTGCTATGTTTTGCCTTTTCTGGACATGCTTTGCATCTATTTTTTTTTTTGTTCTCATTATTTTTCCTTTTTTTTTTTTTTTTTAATTTAAATGTTCATTACATTCTTTTGTTTTTCTTTTGGACCTATCTGATGTGTTTTTACAGGCCATGCTTTCCTTTTGCAGGCCCTGGTTGTCACTGCTTTTCCTTATGCCGCTAGGTCTTTTTCTTAGCAGGGTTTTACTCTGTCTTGCTCAGCTTTTATCCGCATTGCTCTGCTCTCCTGTGCTGTGCTAGGTTTCTTTTAGAGACTGTCCCACTGGTTTTACTGGGCTAGCCGCAAGCTCCTTACGTTTGCTTTGCTTCTCTCTGTTTTGCCGTACGCCGCTTTGCTTTGCTCTTGCTGGCACAGTTTTGCTTTCCCATACCTCCTTTCCTCTGCTGTTCTTGCCCCAGCTTTGCCTCAGACTGCTTTGCTTTTGCTTTCCTGGCAATGCTTTGCTTTTCCTTGTGCTACGTTCCCTTGCTCTGCTTTGACTTGCTCAGCTTTCCCTTCCCTGGCCATGCTTTCCTTGGTTTACCTTTGGTTTACAGACCTGGCACTGCATTGCTTTTCCAAACCATGCTGTGCTTTGCCTTGCCTCAGACTGCTTTGCTGTCCTTTGCTTGCTTTGTCTTCCCTGGTTATGCTTTGCTTTTCCTGGTGCTACTTTCCTTTGTTCAGCTTTGCCTTCCTTGGCCGTGCTTTGTTTTGCTTTACGGGGCCATGCTTGCCTTTTTTTACCTTTGCTTTGCTCTCTTTTGCCTTCACCTGCTCCTGCTCTCACTTCCATTTTCAGGCCATGCTTACCTTTGTTTTGCTTTACTTTGTATTCCTGGCACTGCTTTGCTTTTCCTTTTGCTACTTTCTTTTGTTCTGCTTTGCCTTGCCTGGCCATGCTTTGCTTTGCTTTGCTTTGCCTTGCTTTGTATTCCTGGCATTGCTTTGCTTTTCCTTCTCTGCTCTGCTTAGCTTCTCTTAACCCTGCTCTGATTTGCCTTACCTCGAACTTTTTCGCTTTGTTGTGCTTTTTATTGCTGTTTTTTTTTTTTTTTGTTTTATTTATTTATTTATTTATTTATTTATTTATTTATTTTCACTTCTTTCTCTTTCCTGGCACTGCTTTGCTTTTCCTGGCGCTACTTTCCTTTGCTCAGCTTTGCCTTCCCTGGCCGTTCTTTGTTTTGCTTTATAGGGCCGTGCTTGCCTTTGTTTAGCTTCGCTCTGCTCTGCCTCGCCTTGCTATGTTTTGCCTTTTCTGGATATGCTTTGCATCTATTTCTTTTATTATCATTATTATTTATTTATTTATTTATTTTTCTTTAAATGTTCATTACATTCTTTTGTTTTCCTTTTGGACCTGTCTGATGTGTTTTTACAGGCCGTGCTTTCCTTTTGCAGGCCCTGGTTGTCACTGCTTTTCCCTATGCCTAGCAGGGCTTTTCCTTAGCAGGGTTTTACTCTGTCTTGCTCAGCTTTTATCCGCATTGCTCTGCTCTCCTGTGCCGTGCTAGGCTTCTTTTGGAGACCGTCTCACTGATTTTGCTGCTGAGTCGGTTGGTAAATTTCTGAACGCATAAACCGTCAGACACAGAACTTGGCCTCCCCGCAGCCCAGCCACTGTCCCCTCGGACCCAGCGCGTGGGGGCACTAGGCCTGGCCGCCCGACATGGTCCATACTTTGTCCCTAGCCATGCGGCGAGCCGCCAGGTGGGCCACACTGCTAGTTGTGTGTGTGAGGTTCTCAGAGACAGTAAGTAACTACATGATTCCCACAACTACGCTGGAAGAAATCCACAACAAACAACAACAACATGTATATAGATATATAAAACCAGCTAAAGCAAGACATGGTTCTTGCCGGCTGTCACAGTGGACTAGGAGCTGTGAAGAAGGCTGAGGAGGGGGCGATCAGGGTCCAGCCACTGTCCAAGTCTGGCTGCCACCTGTACACAAAATGGAGGCCCTCCGGTCTCCCCCCCACAGACACTTGGAACCCAAAGGAGGGCTGGCCACCAGCTCGCTACATTTTCTTTGCTTCTCTTTGTTTTGCCTTGCTCCGCTTTGCTTTGCTCTTGCTGGCACAGTTTTGCTTTCCCATACCTCCTTTCCTCTGCTGTTCTTGCCCCGGCTTTGCTTTGCTTTGCCTCAGATTCTTTTGCTGTTTCTTTCCTGGCAATGCTTTGCTTTTCTTTGTGCTACGTTCCCTTGCTCTGCTTTGACTTGCTCAGCCTTCCCTTCCCTGGCCATGCTTTCCTTGGTTTACCTTTGGTTTACAGACCTGGCACTGCTTTGCTTTTCCTACCCGTGCTGTGCTTTGCCTTGCCTCGCCTCAAACTGCTTTGCTTTCCTTTGTTTGCTTTATCTTTCCTAGTTATGCTTTGCTTTTCCTGGTGCTACTTTCCTTTGCTCAGCTTCGCCTTCCCTGGCTGTGCTTTGTTTTGCTTTACGGGGCCATGCTTGCCTTTTTTTACCTTTGCCTTGCTCTCTTTTGCCTCACTTGCTCCTGCTCTCACTTCCAGTTTCCGGCCATGCTTACCTTTGTTTTGCTTTACTTTGTATTCCTGGCACTGCTTTGCTTTTCCTTTTGCTACTTTCTTTTGTTCTGCTTTGCCTTGCCTGGCCATGCTTTGCTTTGCTTTGCTTTGCCTTGCTTTGTATTCCTGGCATTGCTTTGCTTTTCCTTCTCTGCTCTGCTTAGCTTCTCTTAACCCTGCTCTGATTTGCCTTACCTTGAACTTTTTCGCTTTGTTGTGCTTTTTATTGCTGTTTTTTTTTTTTTGTTTTATTTATTTATTTATTTATTTATTTATTTATTTATTTTCACTTCTTTCTCTTTCCTGGCACTGCTTTGCTTTTCCTGGCGCTACTTTCCTTTGCTCAGCTTTGCCTTCCCTGGCCGTTCTTTGTTTTGCTTTATAGGGCCGTGCTTGCCTTTGTTTAGCTTCGCTCTGCTCTGCCTCGCCTTGCTATGTTTTGCCTTTTCTGGATATGCTTTGCATCTATTTCTTTTATTATCATTATTATTTATTTATTTATTTATTTTTCTTTAAATGTTCATTACATTCTTTTGTTTTCCTTTTGGACCTGTCTGATGTGTTTTTACAGGCCGTGCTTTCCTTTTGCAGGCCCTGGTTGTCACTGCTTTTCCCTATGCCTAGCAGGGCTTTTCCTTAGCAGGGTTTTACTCTGTCTTGCTCAGCTTTTATCCGCATTGCTCTGCTCTCCTGTGCCGTGCTAGGCTTCTTTTGGAGACCGTCTCACTGATTTTGCTGCTGAGTCGGTTGGTAAATTTCTGAACGCATAAACCGTCAGACACAGAACTTGGCCTCCCCGCAGCCCAGCCACTGTCCCCTCGGACCCAGCGCGTGGGGGCACTAGGCCTGGCCGCCCGACATGGTCCATACTTTGTCCCTAGCCATGCGGCGAGCCGCCAGGTGGGCCACACTGCTAGTTGTGTGTGTGAGGTTCTCAGAGACAGTAAGTAACTACATGATTCCCACAACTACGCTGGAAGAAATCCACAACAAACAACAACAACATGTATATAGATATATAAAACCAGCTAAAGCAAGACATGGTTCTTGCCGGCTGTCACAGTGGACTAGGAGCTGTGAAGAAGGCTGAGGAGGGGGCGATCAGGGTACAGCCACTATCCAAGTCTGGCTGCCACCCGTACACAAAATGGAGCCGTCCGGTCTCCCCACAACAGGCCCTTGGAACCCAAAGGAGGGCTGGCCGCCAGCTCGCTACGTTCACTCTGCTTCTCTTTGTTTTGCCTTGGTCTGCTTTGCTTTGCTCTTGCTGGCACAGTTTTGCTTTTCCATACCTCCTTTCCTCTGCTGTTCTTGCCTCAGATTGCTTTGCTTTTTCTCTCCTGGAAATGCTGTGTTGTTCCTTGTGCTACTTTGCTTTGCTTTGCTTTGCTTTGCTTTGCTTTGTTTTGCTTTTTCTTTCCTCAGCCTGCTACGTTTTTACTTGTGCGGTCATGCTTTATTTTTTATTTCTTTGCTTCGTATTCCTGTCAGTGCTTTGCTTTCCCTTCTCTGCTCTTCTGGACCTTTCTTAGCCTCGCTGTGCTTTGCTTTGCCTCAAAGTGCTTTCTTTCCTTGGCTTTCCCTTTCGTGGCACCGCTTTGTTTTTCCCTGTGCTCCTTTCCTTAGCTTTGCTGTCTTTATGAATGCATAAAGAAGTTCATGAAACTTGTTTCTGAACACACAGAAAAGTTAGCCGGCCCGCAGCCCGGCAGCTGTCCCCTCGGAGCTGGCGGGCACGGACAGGGATCTGGCTACCGGGCCAGGTCTATTTTGTTGCCCACCGTTGTCCGGAGAGCCAGCAGGTGGGCTCCGTTGCTATTCGTCTGGGGAGGGGTGTGGGTTGAGAACAACAATCAATAACTACTCGATTCCTAAAACGAAAGGGGGAAACAGACGGAGAAGACTATTATTATTCCTACTTCTACTATTTGTATTACGTTTTAATGATATTTATTTCTATTACTATTTAATACTTTTATTTCTAATAACTTTTTCGTAGTATATAATAATAGCATTATTGTTATTGTTGTTGTTATTATTATTATTATTATTATTATTATTATTAATTTATATAACGATAAGCAGCTAAAGCAAAGCAGCCAGGCAGCCAGCCAAACTGAGTGGCACAGGTGGGGAGCCGTTCGCGGCCGAGCAGGAGCCTCTGACGTCAGAGCGAGAGCGAGAGGCGGCCCGAGGCAACCGGGGGCCGCTGCCACACCCTGGCCTTCTCAAACGCCCAGCTCCCCGTAAGCCAGCAACGGGCCCCTTTTCCTCTGGGGTGGGTGGGGGGTGCGATTTCGACTGACGCTAAGTTAACTCCGCATTTTGTTTTGGCAGCACCGTTTTGCTTTGCTTTGTGCTTTCCCTGGCCCTGCGTTGCTTCGCTTCGCTTTGTATTCAAGGTACTGCTTCGCTTTTCCTGGCCCTGTTTTACTTTGGATTTTCTCTTGCTGACCGTGCTTTGCTTTTCCTGGCCTCGCTTTGTTGCGTTTTGCTTGACTTTGTATTCGTGACACCGCTTTTCTTTCCCTGGACCTCCTTTGCTTTGGTTTTTCTCGCCCTTCTTTGCTTTGCTTTTGCTGGTCCTGCCTCGCTTTGTTTTGCTTGACGTTGTATTCAAGACACCGCTTTTCTTTTCCTGGACCTCTTTTGCTTTGGTTTTTCTCGCCTTTCTTTGTTTTGCTTTTGCTGGCCCTGCCTTGCTTTGTTTTGCTTGACGTTGTATTCAAGATACCGCTTTTCTTTCCCCCACCCCCCAGGAAATCCTTAGCTTAGTTTTTTTTTTTGTTTGTTTGTTTTTCCCCACCCTTCTTTGTTTTGCTTTTGCTGGCCCTGCCTTGCTTTGCTTTGCTTTACTTTGTATTCGTGACACCACTTTTCTTTTCCTGGACCTCTTCTGCTTTGGTTTTTCTTGCCCTGCTTGGCTTTGCTTTTCCTTTTGCCTCTTTCTTTTCCCTAGCAGGGCTTTGCTTTGTCTCGCTCTGCTTTGCGTTGCATTGCTCAGCTCTGCTTTGCCGTGCTAGGTAGGCTTCTTTGGCAGACCGTCGCACCGATTTGGGCGACGAGTCGATCGGTGTATTTATGAACGCATAAAGCCTCAGGCGCACACCGTGGCCTCCCTCCCCGCAGCCCGACGACTGTCCCCCGGGAGCTGGAGGGTGGCGACAGGAAGCCTGGCCACCCAGCCAGCATGGTCTATTCCTCATCCCCCGCTGTCCGGCGAGCCGCCAGGTGGGTCCCGCTGCTGCTGTTCGTCTGGGGACGGGCTTGGGTGAGGTTTTTTAGGACGATAAGCGACATTACACGATTCCCAATGATTTGGGTTCGTTTTGCTTTGCTTTCCTTTTCCTCGCTTTACTTATCGTCGCTCTTCCCCGCTTTGCTTTTCCCGCACCTGCTTCGACATGCTTTCCTTAGAGCTGCATCTTTCTGGGGGGTTTTGGTTTGTATTCCCGGCACCGATTTCCTTTTCTTTGCTCTGCTTTGCCGTTCCTACTCCGCTTTGTTTTTTGCTCTTTTGATGCGTTTACACACACAGGAACGCTGGGTCACCTACTTCGGCCTCCCCACAGCCCGCCAACCGTCCCTTCGCAGCTGGCAGGTGGGGGTGCGGGGGTCGGCCACCCAGCCAAGTCTATTCCAGGACCCCCGCTGACTGGGGAGCCGCCACCTGAGCTCAACTGCCGTTTGCCTGAGGAGGCTGGGGGGGGGGGGGGGGGGGGGGGGGGGTGAGGGGGAGCTGAGGACTAGGGGGGGGGGGGAGGTTTTGAAAGACGGTAAGGAATGACACGATTCCTGAAGCTACAGCGGAAAACAGGCAACAGAACTAACTAATAATAAACGTAAAGATAAGAGTAGTTATTTTGCAAAGCGGCTCAAGCAAAGCGGCCAGGCAGTCAGCCGCACTGAGCGGCACAGGTGGCGAGCCTCTGGCGGCCGAGCAAGAGCCTCTGACGTCAGAGCGAGCTGCGGCCCGAAGCAGCCGGGGTCCGGGGCCGCGCCCTCGCCTTCCCGACCGGCGCTGGCGCCCCGCCCCGCCCCGTCCACTGCAAAGGCTGCAAAGGGCGGAGGAGAGGGAGGGAGGGAGAAGTGGGGAGGGGGCGGAGGCGGCCATTGAAGTGCGTAGACGGCCGCTGTCAGATGCAGGCCGCCACGTCTACCCGTCCCTCCCACCCTCCGGGCCCCGTGGAGCGACCAGGTCTACTTCTCCCTCCTCCCCGCTCTCTCCCCCGCCCCCTCCCGCCTCGTGGAGCCACCAGGTCTACTTCTCCCTCCTCCTCCCCGCTCTCTCCCCCCCGCCCCCTCCCGCCCCGTGGAGCCACCAGGTCTACTTCTCCCTCCTCCTCCCCGCTCTGTCCCCCCGCCCCCTCCCGCCCCGTGGAGCCACCAGGTCTACTTCTCCCTCCTCCTCCCCGCTCTGTCCCCCCGCCCCCTCCCGCCCCGTGGAGCCACCAGGTCTACTTCTCCCTCCTCCTCCCCGCTCTGTCCCCCCGCCCCCTCCCGCCCCGTGGAGCCACCAGGTCTACTTCTCCCTCCTCCCAGCTCTGTCCCCCCGCCCCCTCCCGCCTCGTGGAGCCGTCAGGTCTACCCCGCCGTCACGGCCACTGCTCGAGAGCGGCCCGGCTGCCTCGTCTACACGGCCACACGCACGCATGCACAGACGGGCGCGTGCCCGCACGCTTCCCTCCGGCGGCCCGCCAGGTCCATCCACACGCCTCTCGCGTGCAGGGGAACGGCTGGGAGGCGCCATTCATTCGAATCGTTCACGCTTTTAAAAAGAAAAAGGGGAAAAAGAAAAACAAACACAAGCAGCAGCAGCAGCAGCAACAAGAAAGCACGGGTCCCGCTTGTCGGCGGGGAGACGAGAGGTCGTACAAAGCGTGCGGAGAAAGCGTTCGCTCAGACTCCGGCCGCCACCAGAGCCACTCGGAGCCCGCGGCAGACCGGCCGCCAGTTCCTCCCCTTTGCTTTGCTTTTGCCGGCCCTGCTTCGCTTTGCTTTTCGTGGAAGCGCTGAGTTTTGTTTGGCGTCGCGTTCGTGGCACTCGTTTGCTTTTCCTTCGTCTGCTCCGCCTCGCTCCGCTTTGCCGTTCCTCCTCCGCTTCGCTTTGCTTTTGCCGGCGCCGCTTGGCCTGGCTTTGGCTGGCGGCGCTCCGCCTTTCCGTTGCGCGCCTTCGCTTCGCCTCGTTTCGCACGGATCGCTGAGTGCAGTGACACACGCCCAGCCACGCAGAGTCGCACGGGTGGCTCGCAGGCGAGCCAGAGCCCCTGACGGCAGAGCGAGCGGCAGCCCGATGCAGCCAGGGGCCGCGCGCGGCCGCGCTCTCGGCTTCTCGAGCGGCGCCGGCTCGTCTCCCCCCCTCTCCCCCGCCCGTCGCGCCGCAGCCCCGCCGAGCCGTCGGGCGGGGGGCCGGCGGGAGGGGCAATCCTCCTAGCTCGTCGCCGGCCGCTCCGCTCCGCTCCGCTCGGCGGGAAGCCGGCGCCACACGTAGGCGAGAGGGGTCCGCATTATTCCGGGCACGGAGCTTCAAGCCGGCTGGTCGTCAGGCTCCCGCCGAGCCCGTGTCCCGGCCGGCGGGCAGCTAGATGGCGCGGGAGGGAGCAGAGCGACGAGCTCGCGCTCGCCTCCAGCGTTTTTCTCCCCGGGCGGGCCCCGTCCGGGGCCCCCGCAAAGGCGGGCAGGCGGGAGCTGCCTCGCCTCCTGCGACGCTCGGCTCCGCGGCCGGGGCGGATCGGGCTCGGAGTCGGCTTCGGGCTTGCGCTTCGGCTCGGGCTCGCGGGCGAGCGAGGGCAGAGGCTGTCCGCCGCCCGCAGCCCCGTCCGTCTACACGGCGCTTCCCCGCCTCGCGGCGATCTTGAGCTCTGCCCTGCTTCTCGGCCGGCTGCTGGGGAAGAGCGGCGTGGCAACGGGGAGAAGGGGGGAAGGGAGGGAACGAGAAGACGTGTATTTGTGAATGAATGAATGAATGAATGAATGAATGAATGAATGAATGAGTGAGTGAGTGAGTGCATGAGTGCATGAATGAGTGAGTGAATGAATCAAGGAATCGATGGATCGATCGTTCAGCCAACGAATCGATGAAGAAAGGAATGAGAAAGCAGAAGGGAAGCAAAAAGAAGGGCGGGGGAAGAAAGCGAAGGGCTCCAGAAAAGCGCGTAGGCAGCCGCCGTTAGCTGACGGCCGCCAGCTCTACGGTCCTCGTCGTGCTGAAGTGGACAGGTGAATCCCCTCCCCTCTTCCTCCCCCTTCCCCTCCCAGCCCCGATCCGCCAGGTGTAGCGTGGCGTCAAGGCGAGGAGCCGAA
>NW_028181393.1:70000-85000 GCF_964211825.1 Aythya ferina | reverse complement strand
CTCGCTCGCCGGCGGGGAGGGCAGCTGGCTCGGCAAACCGCTGGCGGCTACCGCTCCGCACAACCCACGCCCGAGCCGACGCCACCGCCGACGCCGCGCGCCCCCTTCTCGCGCGCCGGCTCTCCAAGCCCCAAGCGCTCGCTCGACACCGCTGGCGGAGCAGAGTCCTCACTCTCTCCTATAGACGGACACAAAAGTCATTGCCTCACAAGCGGCGCACGTCCTTTTCCAGCCTACCGCGGCGAGGCAGCCGAGCGCAACCGACTTTTACCTCGACCTAACTGGAGGCACAGAGAAACAGCGACGCCTACCACCCCTTCCGAGCCGTGGCACGACCTGCTAGTCTACCTCCAGCCCCACGGCGGCCTTCCAAGTCCCGTCGGACACGCGGTAGACCTGGCCGCCGTTCCCTCCGCCCGACCGGCGGCTATTTCCTCCGCGCGGGTAGACCTGGCAACCTCAGGGGGACCCGCCGGCCGGGAACCGACGGCGCCGGCCCGCCTTCCTTCGCTTTTCCCACGGGCCCTTCCGGCACTTTTCCAGCCTTTTCGGGCTTTTTCGCACCTTTCCGGGAATTTCCGACGCTTTCCGCGCCATCGGACCCGCTCGGGAACCGCTCGACCGACCCGCGGACGTGCGCCTTCGCAAACGCGCGCGCGCGCGCGCTCCCGTCGCTGCCGGGCAGACCCCGACGCCGTTCTCGCGGCCGGACCTGCAGCGACCCCTACAGGTCGCCGCCGGCTAAGCAAACATGGCGACCGCGCGCGGGTAGACCTGGCGGCTGCTGTCCGCAGCGCTTAGACGAGGCGCCCGCGGCGCCCCGAGGCGGGGAACACCTGCCGGCCGGGAACCAACCCCGCCGTCCTTTCCCTAGCAGGGCTCTGCCTTGCCTTGCTCGGCTTTCATCCGCATTGCTCTGCTCTCCTGTGCCGTGCTGGGCTCCTCTCGGAGACCGTCCCGCGGGTTTTGATGCCGAGTCGATTGCTATAATTACGAACGCATAAACCGTCAGACACAGAACTTGGCCTCCCCGCAGCCCAGCGACCGCTCCCTCGGAACTGGCACGAGGGGGCAGCAGGCCTGCACACCCAGCACGGTCTTTTTTGGGAGTAACAACATGATTCCCACAACTACGCTGGAAGAAAGGCAACAATAAAGAAATAAACAGCTAAAGCAAGACATGGTTCTTGCCCAACGTCACGGTGGACCAGGAGATGTGAAGGAGGCTGGGGAGGGGGCGATCAGGGTACAGCCACTGCCCAAGTCTGGCTGCCACCTGCACACAACATGAGGGCCCTCCGGTCTCCCCCCAACAGGCACTTGGAACCCAAAGGAGGGCTGGCCGCCAGCTCGCTACGTTTGCTTTGCTTCTCTCTGTTTTGCTTTGCTCTGCTTTGCTTTGCTCTTGCTGGCACGGTTTTGCTTTTCCATACCTCCTTTCCTCTGCTGTTCTTGCCCCTGCTTTGCCTCAGAGTGTTTTGCTCTTTCTCTCCTGAAAATACTTTGCATTTCCTTGTGCTACTTTCCTTTGCTTTGCTTTTCCTTGCTCTGCTTTGCCTTCCCTGGCCTTGCTTTGTTTTGCTTTATCAGGCCATGCTTTCCTTGGTTTAGCTTTGCTTTATAGACCTGGCACTGCTTTGCTTTTCCTACCCGTGCTGTGCTTTGCCTTGCCTCAAAGTGCTTTGCTTTCCTTTGTTTGCTTTGTCCTCCCTGGTTATGCTTTGCTTTTCCTGGTGCTACTTTCCTTTGCTCAGCTTTGCCTTCCCTGGCCGTGCTTTGTTTTGCTTTACGGGGCCACGCTTGCCTTTTTTTACCTTTGCCTTGCTCTCTTTTGCCTCACCTGCTCCTGCTCTCACTTCCATTTTCAGGCCATGCTTACCTTTGTTTTGCTTTACTTTGTATTCCTGGCATTGCTTTGCTTTTCCTTTTGCTACTTTCTTTTGTTCTGCTTTGCCTTGCCTGGCCATGTTTTCCTTTGCCTAGCTTTGTATTCCTGGCATTGCTTTGCTTTTCCTTCTCTGCTCTGCTTAGCTTCTCTTAACCCTGCTCTGATTTGCCTTACCTTGAACTTTTTCGCTTTGTTGTGGTTTTATTTATTTTTTGATTGTTTGTTTGTTTTTATTTTTTTCTCATTAATATTTCTTTTCTTTCTCTTTACCAGCACTGCTTTGCATTTCCTGGTACTACTTTCCTTTGCTCTGCTTTGCCTTCCTGTGCTTTGCCTTCCCTGGCCTTGCTTTGTTTTGCTTTATCAGGCCATGCTTTCCTTGGTTTACCTTTGCTTTACAGACCTGGCACTGCATTGCTTTTCCAAACCATGCTGTGCTTTGCCTTGCCTCAGACTGCTTTGCTGTCCTTTGCTTGCTTTGTCTTCCCTCGTTATGCTTTGCTTTACCTGGTGTTACTTTCCTTTGCTCAGCTTTGCCCTCCCTGGCCTTGCTTTTTTTTTTTTTTTGCTTTACGGGGCCATGCTTTCCTTTGTTTGCCTTTGCTTTCCTCTACTTTGTTCTGCTATGCTATGCCTTTCCTGGTCATTCTTTGCATTTTTTTATTATTATTATTTTTTTTATTATTTATTTGATGTTCATTCCATGCTTTATGTTTTCCTTTTATATCTTTTTCTTGTGTTTTCTCTGGCCGTGCTTTGTTTTCCAGGCCTTGCTTGTCATTGCTTTTCCTTATGCCGCTAGGTCTTTTCCCTAGCAGGGCTTTGCTTTGTCTCGCTCAGCTTTCATCCGCATTGCTCTGCTCTCCTGTGCCGTGCTAGGCTTCCTTTGGAGACCGTCTCGCTGATTTTGCTGCTGAGTCGAATGGTAAATTTATGAACGCATAAACCGTCAGACACAGAACTTGGCCTCCCCGCAGCCCAGCCACTGTCCCCTTGGAACTGGAGGCCGGGTGCAGCAGGCCTGGCCGCCCGACATGGTCCATTCTTTGTCCCCAGCCATGCGGCGAGCCGCCAGGGGACCCCTAACTGCTACTCGTGTGGTGATAGTGTTCAGTGAGAATTTCAACGAGAATAAGTAACTACATGATTCCCACAACTACGCTGGAAGAAATCCACAACAAACAACAACAAAATGTATATAGATATATAAAACCAGCTAAAGCAAGACATGGTTCTTGCCGGCTGTCACAGTGGACTAGGAGCTGTGAAGAAGGCTGAGGAGGGGGCGATCAGGGTCCGGCCACTGTCCAAGTCTGGCTGCCACCTGCACACAACATGGAGCCCTCCGGTCTCCCCCCAACAGACACTTGGAACCCAAAGGAGGGCTGGCCACCAGCTCGCTACATTTTCTTTGCTTCTCTTTGTTTTGCCTTGCTCCGCTTTGCTTTGCTCTTGCTGGCACAGTTTTGCTTTCCCATACCTCCTTTCCTCTGCTGTTCTTGCCCCGGCTTTGCTTTGCTTTGCCTCAGATTCTTTTGCTGTTTCTTTCCTGGCAATGCTTTGCTTTTCTTTGTGCTACGTTCCCTTGCTCTGCTTTGACTTGCTCAGCCTTCCCTTCCCTGGCCATGCTTTCCTTGGTTTACCTTTGGTTTACAGACCTGGCACTGCTTTGCTTTTCCTACCCGTGCTGTGCTTTGCCTTGCCTCGCCTCAAACTGCTTTGCTTTCCTTTGTTTGCTTTATCTTTCCTAGTTATGCTTTGCTTTTCCTGGTGCTACTTTCCTTTGCTCAGCTTCGCCTTCCCTGGCTGTGCTTTGTTTTGCTTTACGGGGCCACGCTTGCCTTTTTTTACCTTTGCCTTGCTCTCTTTTGCCTCACTTGCTCCTGCTCTCACTTCCAGTTTCCGGCCATGCTTACCTTTGTTTTGCTTTACTTTGTATTCCTGGCACTGCTTTGCTTTTCCTTTTGCTACTTTCTTTTGTTCTGCTTTGCCTTGCCTGGCCATGCTTTGCTTTGCTTTGCTTTGTATTCCTGGCATTGCTTTGCTTTTCCTTCTCTGCTCTGCTTAGCTTCTCTTAACCCTGCTCTGATTTGCCTTACCTTGAACTTTTTCGCTTTGTTGTGGTTTTATTTATTTTTTGATTGTTTGTTTGTTTTTATTTTTTTCTCATTAATATTTTTTTTTCTTTCTCATAACCAGCACTGCTTTGCATTTCCTGGTACTACTTTCCTTTGCTCTGCTTTGCCTTCCTGTGCTTTGCCTTCCCTGGCCTTGCTTTGTTTTGCTTTATCAGGCCATGCTTTCCTTGGTTTAGCTTTGCTTTATAGACCTGGCACTGCTTTGCTTTTCCTATCCGTGCTGTGCTTTGCCTTGCCTCGCCTCAAACTGCTTTGCTTTCCTTTGTTTGCTTTATCTTTCCTAGTTATGCTTTGCTTTTCCTGGTGCTACTTTCCTTTGCTCAGCTTTGCCTTCCCTGGCCATGCTTTGTTTTGCTTTATGGGGCCATGCTTGCCTTTGTTTAGCTTCGCTCTGCTCTGCTTTGCCTTGCTATGTTTTGCCTTTTCTGGACATGCTTTGCATCTATTTTTTTTTTTTGTTCTCATTATTTTTCCTTTTTTTTTTTTTTTTAATTTAAATGTTCATTACATTCTTTTGTTTTTCTTTTGGACCTATCTGATGTGTTTTTACAGGCCATGCTTTCCTTTTGCAGGCCCTGGTTGTCACTGCTTTTCCTTATGCCGCTAGGTCTTTTTCTTAGCAGGGTTTTACTCTGTCTTGCTCAGCTTTTATCCGCATTGCTCTGCTCTCCTGTGCTGTGCTAGGTTTCTTTTAGAGACTGTCCCACTGGTTTTACTGGGCTAGCCGCAAGCTCCTTACGTTTGCTTTGCTTCTCTCTGTTTTGCCGTACTCCGCTTTGCTTTGCTCTTGCTGGCACAGTTTTGCTTTCCCATACCTCCTTTCCTCTGCTGTTCTTGCCCCAGCTTTGCCTCAGACTGCTTTGCTTTTGCTTTCCTGGCAATGCTTTGCTTTTCCTTGTGCTACGTTCCCTTGCTCTGCTTTGACTTGCTCAGCTTTCCCTTCCCTGGCCATGCTTTCCTTGGTTTACCTTTGGTTTACAGACCTGGCACTGCATTGCTTTTCCAAACCATGCTGTGCTTTGCCTTGCCTCAGACTGCTTTGCTGTCCTTTGCTTGCTTTGTCTTCCCTCGTTATGCTTTGCTTTACCTGGTGTTACTTTCCTTTGCTCAGCTTTGCCCTCCCTGGCCTTGCTTTTTTTTTTTTTTGCTTTACGGGGCCATGCTTTCCTTTGTTTGCCTTTGCTTTCCTCTACTTTGTTCTGCTATGCTATGCCTTTCCTGGTCATTCTTTGCATTTTTTTATTATTATTATTTTTTTTTTTATTTATTTGATGTTCATTCCATGCTTTATGTTTTCCTTTTATATCTTTTTCTTGTGTTTTCTCTGGCCGTGCTTTGTTTTCCAGGCCTTGCTTGTCATTGCTTTTCCTTATGCCGCTAGGTCTTTTCCCTAGCAGGGCTTTGCTTTGTCTCGCTCAGCTTTCATCCGCATTGCTCTGCTCTCCTGTGCCGTGCTAGGCTTCCTTTGGAGACCGTCTCGCTGATTTTGCTGCTGAGTCGAATGGTAAATTTATGAACGCATAAACCGTCAGACACAGAACTTGGCCTCCCCGCAGCCCAGCCACTGTCCCCTTGGAACTGGAGGCCGGGTGCAGCAGGCCTGGCCGCCCGACATGGTCCATTCTTTGTCCCCGGCCATGCGGCGAGCCGCCAGGGGACCCCTAACTGCTACTCGTGTGGTGATAGTGTTCAGTGAGAATTTCAACGAGAATAAGTAACTACATGATTCCCACAACTACGCTGGAAGAAATCCACAACAAACAACAACAAAATGTATATAGATATATAAAACCAGCTAAAGCAAGACATGGTTCTTGCCGGCTGTCACAGTGGACTAGGAGCTGTGAAGAAGGCTGAGGAGGGGGCGATCAGGGTCCGGCCACTGTCCAAGTCTGGCTGCCACCTGCACACAACATGGAGCCCTCCGGTCTCCCCCCAACAGACACTTGGAACCCAAAGGAGGGCTGGCCACCAGCTCGCTACATTTTCTTTGCTTCTCTTTGTTTTGCCTTGCTCCGCTTTGCTTTGCTCTTGCTGGCACAGTTTTGCTTTCCCATACCTCCTTTCCTCTGCTGTTCTTGCCCCGGCTTTGCTTTGCTTTGCCTCAGATTCTTTTGCTGTTTCTTTCCTGGCAATGCTTTGCTTTTCTTTGTGCTACGTTCCCTTGCTCTGCTTTGACTTGCTCAGCCTTCCCTTCCCTGGCCATGCTTTCCTTGGTTTACCTTTGGTTTACAGACCTGGCACTGCTTTGCTTTTCCTACCCGTGCTGTGCTTTGCCTTGCCTCGCCTCAAACTGCTTTGCTTTCCTTTGTTTGCTTTATCTTTCCTAGTTATGCTTTGCTTTTCCTGGTGCTACTTTCCTTTGCTCAGCTTCGCCTTCCCTGGCCGTGCTTTGTTTTGCTTTGCGGGGCCACGCTTGCCTTTTTTTACCTTTGCCTTGCTCTCTTTTGCCTCACTTGCTCCTGCTCTCACTTCCAGTTTCCGGCCATGCTTACCTTTGTTTTGCTTTACTTTGTATTCCTGGCACTGCTTTGCTTTTCCTTTTGCTACTTTCTTTTGTTCTGCTTTGCCTTGCCTGGCCATGCTTTGCTTTGCTTTGCTTTGTATTCCTGGCATTGCTTTGCTTTTCCTTCTCTGCTCTGCTTAGCTTCTCTTAACCCTGCTCTGATTTGCCTTACCTTGAACTTTTTCGCTTTGTTGTGGTTTTATTTATTTTTTGATTGTTTGTTTGTTTTTATTTTTTTCTCATTAATATTTTTTTTTCTTTCTCATAACCAGCACTGCTTTGCATTTCCTGGTACTACTTTCCTTTGCTCTGCTTTGCCTTCCTGTGCTTTGCCTTCCCTGGCCTTGCTTTGTTTTGCTTTATCAGGCCATGCTTTCCTTGGTTTAGCTTTGCTTTATAGACCTGGCACTGCTTTGCTTTTCCTACCCGTGCTGTGCTTTGCCTTGCCTCGCCTCAAACTGCTTTGCTTTCCTTTGTTTGCTTTATCTTTCCTAGTTATGCTTTGCTTTTCCTGGTGCTACTTTCCTTTGCTCAGCTTTGCCTTCCCTGGCCATGCTTTGTTTTGCTTTATGGGGCCATGCTTGCCTTTGTTTAGCTTCGCTCTGCTCTGCTTTGCCTTGCTATGTTTTGCCTTTTCTGGACATGCTTTGCATCTATTTTTTTTTTTTGTTCTCATTATTTTTCCTTTTTTTTTTTTTTTTAATTTAAATGTTCATTACATTCTTTTGTTTTTCTTTTGGACCTATCTGATGTGTTTTTACAGGCCATGCTTTCCTTTTGCAGGCCCTGGTTGTCACTGCTTTTCCTTATGCCGCTAGGTCTTTTTCTTAGCAGGGTTTTACTCTGTCTTGCTCAGCTTTTATCCGCATTGCTCTGCTCTCCTGTGCTGTGCTAGGTTTCTTTTAGAGACTGTCCCACTGGTTTTACTGGGCTAGCCGCAAGCTCCTTACGTTTGCTTTGCTTCTCTCTGTTTTGCCGTACGCCGCTTTGCTTTGCTCTTGCTGGCACAGTTTTGCTTTCCCATACCTCCTTTCCTCTGCTGTTCTTGCCCCAGCTTTGCCTCAGACTGCTTTGCTTTTGCTTTCCTGGCAATGCTTTGCTTTTCCTTGTGCTACGTTCCCTTGCTCTGCTTTGACTTGCTCAGCTTTCCCTTCCCTGGCCATGCTTTCCTTGGTTTACCTTTGGTTTACAGACCTGGCACTGCATTGCTTTTCCAAACCATGCTGTGCTTTGCCTTGCCTCAGACTGCTTTGCTGTCCTTTGCTTGCTTTGTCTTCCCTGGTTATGCTTTGCTTTTCCTGGTGCTACTTTCCTTTGTTCAGCTTTGCCTTCCTTGGCCGTGCTTTGTTTTGCTTTACGGGGCCATGCTTGCCTTTTTTTACCTTTGCTTTGCTCTCTTTTGCCTTCACCTGCTCCTGCTCTCACTTCCATTTTCAGGCCATGCTTACCTTTGTTTTGCTTTACTTTGTATTCCTGGCACTGCTTTGCTTTTCCTTTTGCTACTTTCTTTTGTTCTGCTTTGCCTTGCCTGGCCATGCTTTGCTTTGCTTTGCTTTGCCTTGCTTTGTATTCCTGGCATTGCTTTGCTTTTCCTTCTCTGCTCTGCTTAGCTTCTCTTAACCCTGCTCTGATTTGCCTTACCTCGAACTTTTTCGCTTTGTTGTGCTTTTTATTGCTGTTTTTTTTTTTTTTGTTTTATTTATTTATTTATTTATTTATTTATTTATTTATTTTCACTTCTTTCTCTTTCCTGGCACTGCTTTGCTTTTCCTGGCGCTACTTTCCTTTGCTCAGCTTTGCCTTCCCTGGCCGTTCTTTGTTTTGCTTTATAGGGCCGTGCTTGCCTTTGTTTAGCTTCGCTCTGCTCTGCCTCGCCTTGCTATGTTTTGCCTTTTCTGGATATGCTTTGCATCTATTTCTTTTATTATCATTATTATTTATTTATTTATTTATTTTTCTTTAAATGTTCATTACATTCTTTTGTTTTCCTTTTGGACCTGTCTGATGTGTTTTTACAGGCCGTGCTTTCCTTTTGCAGGCCCTGGTTGTCACTGCTTTTCCCTATGCCTAGCAGGGCTTTTCCTTAGCAGGGTTTTACTCTGTCTTGCTCAGCTTTTATCCGCATTGCTCTGCTCTCCTGTGCCGTGCTAGGCTTCTTTTGGAGACCGTCTCACTGATTTTGCTGCTGAGTCGGTTGGTAAATTTCTGAACGCATAAACCGTCAGACACAGAACTTGGCCTCCCCGCAGCCCAGCCACTGTCCCCTCGGACCCAGCGCGTGGGGGCACTAGGCCTGGCCGCCCGACATGGTCCATACTTTGTCCCTAGCCATGCGGCGAGCCGCCAGGTGGGCCACACTGCTAGTTGTGTGTGTGAGGTTCTCAGAGACAGTAAGTAACTACATGATTCCCACAACTACGCTGGAAGAAATCCACAACAAACAACAACAACATGTATATAGATATATAAAACCAGCTAAAGCAAGACATGGTTCTTGCCGGCTGTCACAGTGGACTAGGAGCTGTGAAGAAGGCTGAGGAGGGGGCGATCAGGGTCCAGCCACTGTCCAAGTCTGGCTGCCACCTGTACACAAAATGGAGGCCCTCCGGTCTCCCCCCCACAGACACTTGGAACCCAAAGGAGGGCTGGCCACCAGCTCGCTACATTTTCTTTGCTTCTCTTTGTTTTGCCTTGCTCCGCTTTGCTTTGCTCTTGCTGGCACAGTTTTGCTTTCCCATACCTCCTTTCCTCTGCTGTTCTTGCCCCGGCTTTGCTTTGCTTTGCCTCAGATTCTTTTGCTGTTTCTTTCCTGGCAATGCTTTGCTTTTCTTTGTGCTACGTTCCCTTGCTCTGCTTTGACTTGCTCAGCCTTCCCTTCCCTGGCCATGCTTTCCTTGGTTTACCTTTGGTTTACAGACCTGGCACTGCTTTGCTTTTCCTACCCGTGCTGTGCTTTGCCTTGCCTCGCCTCAAACTGCTTTGCTTTCCTTTGTTTGCTTTATCTTTCCTAGTTATGCTTTGCTTTTCCTGGTGCTACTTTCCTTTGCTCAGCTTCGCCTTCCCTGGCTGTGCTTTGTTTTGCTTTACGGGGCCACGCTTGCCTTTTTTTACCTTTGCCTTGCTCTCTTTTGCCTCACTTGCTCCTGCTCTCACTTCCAGTTTCCGGCCATGCTTACCTTTGTTTTGCTTTACTTTGTATTCCTGGCACTGCTTTGCTTTTCCTTTTGCTACTTTCTTTTGTTCTGCTTTGCCTTGCCTGGCCATGCTTTGCTTTGCTTTGCTTTGCCTTGCTTTGTATTCCTGGCATTGCTTTGCTTTTCCTTCTCTGCTCTGCTTAGCTTCTCTTAACCCTGCTCTGATTTGCCTTACCTTGAACTTTTTCGCTTTGTTGTGCTTTTTATTGCTGTTTTTTTTTTTTTGTTTTATTTATTTATTTATTTATTTATTTATTTATTTATTTTCACTTCTTTCTCTTTCCTGGCACTGCTTTGCTTTTCCTGGCGCTACTTTCCTTTGCTCAGCTTTGCCTTCCCTGGCCGTTCTTTGTTTTGCTTTATAGGGCCGTGCTTGCCTTTGTTTAGCTTCGCTCTGCTCTGCCTCGCCTTGCTATGTTTTGCCTTTTCTGGATATGCTTTGCATCTATTTCTTTTATTATCATTATTATTTATTTATTTATTTATTTTTCTTTAAATGTTCATTACATTCTTTTGTTTTCCTTTTGGACCTGTCTGATGTGTTTTTACAGGCCGTGCTTTCCTTTTGCAGGCCCTGGTTGTCACTGCTTTTCCCTATGCCTAGCAGGGCTTTTCCTTAGCAGGGTTTTACTCTGTCTTGCTCAGCTTTTATCCGCATTGCTCTGCTCTCCTGTGCCGTGCTAGGCTTCTTTTGGAGACCGTCTCACTGATTTTGCTGCTGAGTCGGTTGGTAAATTTCTGAACGCATAAACCGTCAGACACAGAACTTGGCCTCCCCGCAGCCCAGCCACTGTCCCCTCGGACCCAGCGCGTGGGGGCACTAGGCCTGGCCGCCCGACATGGTCCATACTTTGTCCCTAGCCATGCGGCGAGCCGCCAGGTGGGCCACACTGCTAGTTGTGTGTGTGAGGTTCTCAGAGACAGTAAGTAACTACATGATTCCCACAACTACGCTGGAAGAAATCCACAACAAACAACAACAACATGTATATAGATATATAAAACCAGCTAAAGCAAGACATGGTTCTTGCCGGCTGTCACAGTGGACTAGGAGCTGTGAAGAAGGCTGAGGAGGGGGCGATCAGGGTACAGCCACTATCCAAGTCTGGCTGCCACCCGTACACAAAATGGAGCCGTCCGGTCTCCCCACAACAGGCCCTTGGAACCCAAAGGAGGGCTGGCCGCCAGCTCGCTACGTTCACTCTGCTTCTCTTTGTTTTGCCTTGGTCTGCTTTGCTTTGCTCTTGCTGGCACAGTTTTGCTTTTCCATACCTCCTTTCCTCTGCTGTTCTTGCCTCAGATTGCTTTGCTTTTTCTCTCCTGGAAATGCTGTGTTGTTCCTTGTGCTACTTTGCTTTGCTTTGCTTTGCTTTGCTTTGCTTTGTTTTGCTTTTTCTTTCCTCAGCCTGCTACGTTTTTACTTGTGCGGTCATGCTTTATTTTTTATTTCTTTGCTTCGTATTCCTGTCAGTGCTTTGCTTTCCCTTCTCTGCTCTTCTGGACCTTTCTTAGCCTCGCTGTGCTTTGCTTTGCCTCAAAGTGCTTTCTTTCCTTGGCTTTCCCTTTCGTGGCACCGCTTTGTTTTTCCCTGTGCTCCTTTCCTTAGCTTTGCTGTCTTTATGAATGCATAAAGAAGTTCATGAAACTTGTTTCTGAACACACAGAAAAGTTAGCCGGCCCGCAGCCCGGCAGCTGTCCCCTCGGAGCTGGCGGGCACGGACAGGGATCTGGCTACCGGGCCAGGTCTATTTTGTTGCCCACCGTTGTCCGGAGAGCCAGCAGGTGGGCTCCGTTGCTATTCGTCTGGGGAGGGGTGTGGGTTGAGAACAACAATCAATAACTACTCGATTCCTAAAACGAAAGGGGGAAACAGACGGAGAAGACTATTATTATTCCTACTTCTACTATTTGTATTACGTTTTAATGATATTTATTTCTATTACTATTTAATACTTTTATTTCTAATAACTTTTTCGTAGTATATAATAATAGCATTATTGTTATTGTTGTTGTTATTATTATTATTATTATTATTATTATTATTAATTTATATAACGATAAGCAGCTAAAGCAAAGCAGCCAGGCAGCCAGCCAAACTGAGTGGCACAGGTGGGGAGCCGTTCGCGGCCGAGCAGGAGCCTCTGACGTCAGAGCGAGAGCGAGAGGCGGCCCGAGGCAACCGGGGGCCGCTGCCACACCCTGGCCTTCTCAAACGCCCAGCTCCCCGTAAGCCAGCAACGGGCCCCTTTTCCTCTGGGGTGGGTGGGGGGTGCGATTTCGACTGACGCTAAGTTAACTCCGCATTTTGTTTTGGCAGCACCGTTTTGCTTTGCTTTGTGCTTTCCCTGGCCCTGCGTTGCTTCGCTTCGCTTTGTATTCAAGGTACTGCTTCGCTTTTCCTGGCCCTGTTTTACTTTGGATTTTCTCTTGCTGACCGTGCTTTGCTTTTCCTGGCCTCGCTTTGTTGCGTTTTGCTTGACTTTGTATTCGTGACACCGCTTTTCTTTCCCTGGACCTCCTTTGCTTTGGTTTTTCTCGCCCTTCTTTGCTTTGCTTTTGCTGGTCCTGCCTCGCTTTGTTTTGCTTGACGTTGTATTCAAGACACCGCTTTTCTTTTCCTGGACCTCTTTTGCTTTGGTTTTTCTCGCCTTTCTTTGTTTTGCTTTTGCTGGCCCTGCCTTGCTTTGTTTTGCTTGACGTTGTATTCAAGATACCGCTTTTCTTTCCCCCACCCCCCAGGAAATCCTTAGCTTAGTTTTTTTTTTTGTTTGTTTGTTTTTCCCCACCCTTCTTTGTTTTGCTTTTGCTGGCCCTGCCTTGCTTTGCTTTGCTTTACTTTGTATTCGTGACACCACTTTTCTTTTCCTGGACCTCTTCTGCTTTGGTTTTTCTTGCCCTGCTTGGCTTTGCTTTTCCTTTTGCCTCTTTCTTTTCCCTAGCAGGGCTTTGCTTTGTCTCGCTCTGCTTTGCGTTGCATTGCTCAGCTCTGCTTTGCCGTGCTAGGTAGGCTTCTTTGGCAGACCGTCGCACCGATTTGGGCGACGAGTCGATCGGTGTATTTATGAACGCATAAAGCCTCAGGCGCACACCGTGGCCTCCCTCCCCGCAGCCCGACGACTGTCCCCCGGGAGCTGGAGGGTGGCGACAGGAAGCCTGGCCACCCAGCCAGCATGGTCTATTCCTCATCCCCCGCTGTCCGGCGAGCCGCCAGGTGGGTCCCGCTGCTGCTGTTCGTCTGGGGACGGGCTTGGGTGAGGTTTTTTAGGACGATAAGCGACATTACACGATTCCCAATGATTTGGGTTCGTTTTGCTTTGCTTTCCTTTTCCTCGCTTTACTTATCGTCGCTCTTCCCCGCTTTGCTTTTCCCGCACCTGCTTCGACATGCTTTCCTTAGAGCTGCATCTTTCTGGGGGGTTTTGGTTTGTATTCCCGGCACCGATTTCCTTTTCTTTGCTCTGCTTTGCCGTTCCTACTCCGCTTTGTTTTTTGCTCTTTTGATGCGTTTACACACACAGGAACGCTGGGTCACCTACTTCGGCCTCCCCACAGCCCGCCAACCGTCCCTTCGCAGCTGGCAGGTGGGGGTGCGGGGGTCGGCCACCCAGCCAAGTCTATTCCAGGACCCCCGCTGACTGGGGAGCCGCCACCTGAGCTCAACTGCCGTTTGCCTGAGGAGGCTGGGGGGGGGGGGGGGGGGGGGGGGGGGTGAGGGGGAGCTGAGGACTAGGGGGGGGGGGGAGGTTTTGAAAGACGGTAAGGAATGACACGATTCCTGAAGCTACAGCGGAAAACAGGCAACAGAACTAACTAATAATAAACGTAAAGATAAGAGTAGTTATTTTGCAAAGCGGCTCAAGCAAAGCGGCCAGGCAGTCAGCCGCACTGAGCGGCACAGGTGGCGAGCCTCTGGCGGCCGAGCAAGAGCCTCTGACGTCAGAGCGAGCTGCGGCCCGAAGCAGCCGGGGTCCGGGGCCGCGCCCTCGCCTTCCCGACCGGCGCTGGCGCCCCGCCCCGCCCCGTCCACTGCAAAGGCTGCAAAGGGCGGAGGAGAGGGAGGGAGGGAGAAGTGGGGAGGGGGCGGAGGCGGCCATTGAAGTGCGTAGACGGCCGCTGTCAGATGCAGGCCGCCACGTCTACCCGTCCCTCCCACCCTCCGGGCCCCGTGGAGCGACCAGGTCTACTTCTCCCTCCTCCCCGCTCTCTCCCCCGCCCCCTCCCGCCTCGTGGAGCCACCAGGTCTACTTCTCCCTCCTCCTCCCCGCTCTGTCCCCCCGCCCCCTCCCGCCCCGTGGAGCCACCAGGTCTACTTCTCCCTCCTCCTCCCCGCTGTCCCCCCGCCCCCTCCCGCCCCGTGGAGCCACCAGGTCTACTTCTCCCTCCTCCTCCCCGCTCTGTCCCCCCGCCCCCTCCCGCCCCGTGGAGCCACCAGGTCTACTTCTCCCTCCTCCCAGCTCTGTCCCCCCGCCCCCTCCCGCCTCGTGGAGCCGTCAGGTCTACCCCGCCGTCACGGCCACTGCTCGAGAGCGGCCCGGCTGCCTCGTCTACACGGCCACACGCACGCATGCACAGACGGGCGCGTGCCCGCACGCTTCCCTCCGGCGGCCCGCCAGGTCCATCCACACGCCTCTCGCGTGCAGGGGAACGGCTGGGAGGCGCCATTCATTCGAATCGTTCACGCTTTTAAAAAGAAAAAGGGGAAAAAGAAAAACAAACACAAGCAGCAGCAGCAGCAGCAACAAGAAAGCACGGGTCCCGCTTGTCGGCGGGGAGACGAGAGGTCGTACAAAGCGTGCGGAGAAAGCGTTCGCTCAGACTCCGGCCGCCACCAGAGCCACTCGGAGCCCGCGGCAGACCGGCCGCCAGTTCCTCCCCTTTGCTTTGCTTTTGCCGGCCCTGCTTCGCTTTGCTTTTCGTGGAAGCGCTGAGTTTTGTTTGGCGTCGCGTTCGTGGCACTCGTTTGCTTTTCCTTCGTCTGCTCCGCCTCGCTCCGCTTTGCCGTTCCTCCTCCGCTTCGCTTTGCTTTTGCCGGCGCCGCTTGGCCTGGCTTTGGCTGGCGGCGCTCCGCCTTTCCGTTGCGCGCCTTCGCTTCGCCTCGTTTCGCACGGATCGCTGAGTGCAGTGACACACGCCCAGCCACGCAGAGTCGCACGGGTGGCTCGCAGGCGAGCCAGAGCCCCTGACGGCAGAGCGAGCGGCAGCCCGATGCAGCCAGGGGCCGCGCGCGGCCGCGCTCTCGGCTTCTCGAGCGGCGCCGGCTCGTCTCCCCCCCTC
>NW_028181393.1:45000-57500 GCF_964211825.1 Aythya ferina | reverse complement strand
CCCACCGGACGCGGGACGCGCCGCGCGGCTTCTCTCTCGCTCGCTCGCCCTCGCTGCTGCTGCTGCTTTTGGCACATCGTTTGCGGCCACCCCCGCCGCCTTGCTGCTCGCGGCCGGCACCCGCGGGGCCCCGGACCGACGCCGGCACCAGCGCCTCGCGCAACGCTCACGGACCCCTGCGGCTCGCGGGGCCGCTCGGCCGTCACACAGCCGGCTTCGGCCGGAAAAGCCCCTTCGTTCGGCGACGAGAACGACGGACGGAGCGCCCACCGGCGACCAGGGCACGCGCCCTAAACGCCGCCGCCGCCGCCGCTCTCGCCCCGAGCGAGGCAGCGCCTCACCTGCGACGGGAAGCGAGCTGGACAGGAGACCGCCCGTGCCTGAACACCGGACACCGCCGCGGCTGCCCCGGGACAGGGGAGCGCGGAAGAGCCGGCCCGCCGGGGGCCCTCTCCGACGCGACCCGAGTGGCCTCATCGATCGGAAAAAAAAAAAAAAAAAAAGCGAACAGCGTCGCCTGCGTGCGTGCGGGTGTGCTGGAGCAACGTCCGCGAGAGGTGCTCGCACCGACCTGAACATCGGCCCTGACAGGAACCGACCCGCCGGGAAGCCTCTCCGACGTGCCCGAGGAACGCCTCCACGGGCTCCTGCGTGCGGGTGACGTGAGGTGCATCGTCGGGAGCCGGAGGCGCCGCCGCCTCGGCCGTGCCAATCCGAGGGGTCCCCCCTCCTTCGCCTTCCGAGCCTCCGGGACCCACGCGAGCAGCCGGGGACGCCCCCGGACGGACGCCTTCGGCCGCCGGCGGACCGCCCGCCGGCTTCTGGCCGCTCCCTCTCTCCACAGCTCTGAGCTCGCGGCTCGCTGCTGCTTTTCTCCGGCGACTCGCACGCGCGAGACCGCTTCTCGCTCGCCGGCGGGGAGGGCAGCTGGCTCGGCAAACCGCTGGCGGCTACCGCTCCGCACAACCCACGCCCGAGCCGACGCCACCGCCGACGCCGCGCGCCCCCTTCTCGCGCGCCGGCTCTCCAAGCCCCAAGCGCTCGCTCGACACCGCTGGCGGAGCAGAGTCCTCACTCTCTCCTATAGACGGACACAAAAGTCATTGCCTCACAAGCGGCGCACGTCCTTTTCCAGCCTACCGCGGCGAGGCAGCCGAGCGCAACCGACTTTTACCTCGACCTAACTGGAGGCACAGAGAAACAGCGACGCCTACCACCCCTTCCGAGCCGTGGCACGACCTGCTAGTCTACCTCCAGCCCCACGGCGGCCTTCCAAGTCCCGTCGGACACGCGGTAGACCTGGCCGCCGTTCCCTCCGCCCGACCGGCGGCTATTTCCTCCGCGCGGGTAGACCTGGCAACCTCAGGGGGACCCGCCGGCCGGGAACCGACGGCGCCGGCCCGCCTTCCTTCGCTTTTCCCACGGGCCCTTCCGGCACTTTTCCAGCCTTTTCGGGCTTTTTCGCACCTTTCCGGGAATTTCCGACGCTTTCCGCGCCATCGGACCCGCTCGGGAACCGCTCGACCGACCCGCGGACGTGCGCCTTCGCAAACGCGCGCGCGCGCGCGCTCCCGTCGCTGCCGGGCAGACCCCGACGCCGTTCTCGCGGCCGGACCTGCAGCGACCCCTACAGGTCGCCGCCGGCTAAGCAAACATGGCGACCGCGCGCGGGTAGACCTGGCGGCTGCTGTCCGCAGCGCTTAGACGAGGCGCCCGCGGCGCCCCGAGGCGGGGAACACCTGCCGGCCGGGAACCAACCCCGCCGTCCTTTCCCTAGCAGGGCTCTGCCTTGCCTTGCTCGGCTTTCATCCGCATTGCTCTGCTCTCCTGTGCCGTGCTGGGCTCCTCTCGGAGACCGTCCCGCGGGTTTTGATGCCGAGTCGATCGCTATAATTACGAACGCATAAACCGTCAGACACAGAACTTGGCCTCCCCGCAGCCCAGCGACCGCTCCCTCGGAACTGGCACGAGGGGGCAGCAGGCCTGCACACCCAGCACGGTCTTTTTTGGGAGTAACAACATGATTCCCACAACTACGCTGGAAGAAAGGCAACAATAAAGAAATAAACAGCTAAAGCAAGACATGGTTCTTGCCCAACGTCACGGTGGACCAGGAGATGTGAAGGAGGCTGGGGAGGGGGCGATCAGGGTACAGCCACTGTCCAAGTCTGGCTGCCACCTGCACACAACATGAGGGCCCTCCGGTCTCCCCCCAACAGGCACTTGGAACCCAAAGGAGGGCTGGCCGCCAGCTCGCTACGTTTGCTTTGCTTCTCTCTGTTTTGCTTTGCTCTGCTTTGCTTTGCTCTTGCTGGCACGGTTTTGCTTTTCCATACCTCCTTTCCTCTGCTGTTCTTGCCCCTGCTTTGCCTCAGAGTGTTTTGCTCTTTCTCTCCTGAAAATACTTTGCATTTCCTTGTGCTACTTTCCTTTGCTTTGCTTTTCCTTGCTCTGCTTTGCCTTCCCTGGCCTTGCTTTGTTTTGCTTTATCAGGCCATGCTTTCCTTGGTTTAGCTTTGCTTTATAGACCTGGCACTGCTTTGCTTTTCCTACCCGTGCTGTGCTTTGCCTTGCCTCAAAGTGCTTTGCTTTCCTTTGTTTGCTTTGTCCTCCCTGGTTATGCTTTGCTTTTCCTGGTGCTACTTTCCTTTGCTCTGCTTTGCCTTCCCTGGCCGTGCTTTGTTTTGCTTTACGGGGCCACGCTTGCCTTTTTTTACCTTTGCCTTGCTCTCTTTTGCCTCACCTGCTCCTGCTCTCACTTCCATTTTCAGGCCATGCTTACCTTTGTTTTGCTTTACTTTGTATTCCTGGCATTGCTTTGCTTTTCCTTTTGCTACTTTCTTTTGTTCTGCTTTGCCTTGCCTGGCCATGTTTTCCTTTGCCTAGCTTTGTATTCCTGGCATTGCTTTGCTTTTCCTTCTCTGCTCTGCTTAGCTTCTCTTAACCCTGCTCTGATTTGCCTTACCTTGAACTTTTTCGCTTTGTTGTGGTTTTATTTATTTTTTGATTGTTTGTTTGTTTTTATTTTTTTTCTCATTAATATTTCTTTTCTTTCTCTTTCCCAGCACTGCTTTGCATTTCCTGGTACTACTTTCCTTTGCTCTGCTTTGCCTTCCTGTGCTTTGCCTTCCCTGGCCTTGCTTTGTTTTGCTTTATCAGGCCATGCTTTCCTTGGTTTACCTTTGCTTTACAGACCTGGCACTGCATTGCTTTTCCAAACCATGCTGTGCTTTGCCTTGCCTCAGACTGCTTTGCTGTCCTTTGCTTGCTTTGTCTTCCCTCGTTATGCTTTGCTTTACCTGGTGTTACTTTCCTTTGCTCAGCTTTGCCCTCCCTGGCCTTGCTTTTTTTTTTTTTTTGCTTTACGGGGCCATGCTTTCCTTTGTTTGCCTTTGCTTTCCTCTACTTTGTTCTGCTATGCTATGCCTTTCCTGGTCATTCTTTGCATTTTTTTATTATTATTATTTTTTTTTTTATTTATTTGATGTTCATTCCATGCTTTATGTTTTCCTTTTATATCTTTTTCTTGTGTTTTCTCTGGCCGTGCTTTGTTTTCCAGGCCTTGCTTGTCATTGCTTTTCCTTATGCCGCTAGGTCTTTTCCCTAGCAGGGCTTTGCTTTGTCTCGCTCAGCTTTCATCCGCATTGCTCTGCTCTCCTGTGCCGTGCTAGGCTTCCTTTGGAGACCGTCTCGCTGATTTTGCTGCTGAGTCGAATGGTAAATTTATGAACGCATAAACCGTCAGACACAGAACTTGGCCTCCCCGCAGCCCAGCCACTGTCCCCTTGGAACTGGAGGCCGGGTGCAGCAGGCCTGGCCGCCCGACATGGTCCATTCTTTGTCCCCAGCCATGCGGCGAGCCGCCAGGGGACCCCTAACTGCTACTCGTGTGGTGATAGTGTTCAGTGAGAATTTCAACGAGAATAAGTAACTACATGATTCCCACAACTACGCTGGAAGAAATCCACAACAAACAACAACAAAATGTATATAGATATATAAAACCAGCTAAAGCAAGACATGGTTCTTGCCGGCTGTCACAGTGGACTAGGAGCTGTGAAGAAGGCTGAGGAGGGGGCGATCAGGGTCCGGCCACTGTCCAAGTCTGGCTGCCACCTGCACACAACATGGAGCCCTCCGGTCTCCCCCCAACAGACACTTGGAACCCAAAGGAGGGCTGGCCACCAGCTCGCTACATTTTCTTTGCTTCTCTTTGTTTTGCCTTGCTCCGCTTTGCTTTGCTCTTGCTGGCACAGTTTTGCTTTCCCATACCTCCTTTCCTCTGCTGTTCTTGCCCCGGCTTTGCTTTGCTTTGCCTCAGATTCTTTTGCTGTTTCTTTCCTGGCAATGCTTTGCTTTTCTTTGTGCTACGTTCCCTTGCTCTGCTTTGACTTGCTCAGCCTTCCCTTCCCTGGCCATGCTTTCCTTGGTTTACCTTTGGTTTACAGACCTGGCACTGCTTTGCTTTTCCTACCCGTGCTGTGCTTTGCCTTGCCTCGCCTCAAACTGCTTTGCTTTCCTTTGTTTGCTTTATCTTTCCTAGTTATGCTTTGCTTTTCCTGGTGCTACTTTCCTTTGCTCAGCTTTGCCTTCCCTGGCTGTGCTTTGTTTTGCTTTACGGGGCCACGCTTGCCTTTTTTTACCTTTGCCTTGCTCTCTTTTGCCTCACTTGCTCCTGCTCTCACTTCCAGTTTCCGGCCATGCTTACCTTTGTTTTGCTTTACTTTGTATTCCTGGCACTGCTTTGCTTTTCCTTTTGCTACTTTCTTTTGTTCTGCTTTGCCTTGCCTGGCCATGCTTTGCTTTGCTTTGCTTTGTATTCCTGGCATTGCTTTGCTTTTCCTTCTCTGCTCTGCTTAGCTTCTCTTAACCCTGCTCTGATTTGCCTTACCTTGAACTTTTTCGCTTTGTTGTGGTTTTATTTATTTTTTGATTGTTTGTTTGTTTTTATTTTTTTTTCATTAATATTTTTTTTTCTTTCTCTTTCCCAGCACTGCTTTGCATTTCCTGGTACTACTTTCCTTTGCTCTGCTTTGCCTTCCTGTGCTTTGCCTTCCCTGGCCTTGCTTTGTTTTGCTTTATCAGGCCATGCTTTCCTTGGTTTAGCTTTGCTTTATAGACCTGGCACTGCTTTGCTTTTCCTACCCGTGCTGTGCTTTGCCTTGCCTCGCCTCAAACTGCTTTGCTTTCCTTTGTTTGCTTTATCTTTCCTAGTTATGCTTTGCTTTTCCTGGTGCTACTTTCCTTTGCTCAGCTTTGCCTTCCCTGGCCATGCTTTGTTTTGCTTTATGGGGCCATGCTTGCCTTTGTTTAGCTTCGCTCTGCTCTGCTTTGCCTTGCTATGTTTTGCCTTTTCTGGACATGCTTTGCATCTATTTTTTTTTTTTGTTCTCATTATTTTTCCTTTTTTTTTTTTTTTAATTTAAATGTTCATTACATTCTTTTGTTTTTCTTTTGGACCTATCTGATGTGTTTTTACAGGCCATGCTTTCCTTTTGCAGGCCCTGGTTGTCACTGCTTTTCCTTATGCCGCTAGGTCTTTTTCTTAGCAGGGTTTTACTCTGTCTTGCTCAGCTTTTATCCGCATTGCTCTGCTCTCCTGTGCTGTGCTAGGTTTCTTTTAGAGACTGTCCCACTGGTTTTACTGGGCTAGCCGCAAGCTCCTTACGTTTGCTTTGCTTCTCTCTGTTTTGCCGTACTCCGCTTTGCTTTGCTCTTGCTGGCACAGTTTTGCTTTCCCATACCTCCTTTCCTCTGCTGTTCTTGCCCCAGCTTTGCCTCAGACTGCTTTGCTTTTGCTTTCCTGGCAATGCTTTGCTTTTCCTTGTGCTACGTTCCCTTGCTCTGCTTTGACTTGCTCAGCTTTCCCTTCCCTGGCCATGCTTTCCTTGGTTTACCTTTGGTTTACAGACCTGGCACTGCATTGCTTTTCCAAACCATGCTGTGCTTTGCCTTGCCTCAGACTGCTTTGCTGTCCTTTGCTTGCTTTGTCTTCCCTGGTTATGCTTTGCTTTACCTGGTGTTACTTTCCTTTGCTCAGCTTTGCCCTCCCTGGCCTTGCTTTTTTTTTTTTTTGCTTTACGGGGCCATGCTTTCCTTTGTTTACCTTTGCTTTCCTCTACTTTGTTCTGCTATGCTATGCCTTTCCTGGTCATTCTTTGCATTTTTTTATTATTATTATTATTTTTTTATTTATTTGATGTTCATTCCATGCTTTATGTTTTCCTTTTATATCTTTTTCTTGTGTTTTCTCTGGCCGTGCTTTGTTTTCCAGGCCTTGCTTGTCATTGCTTTTCCTTATGCCGCTAGGTCTTTTCCCTAGCAGGGCTTTGCTTTGTCTCGCTCAGCTTTCATCCGCATTGCTCTGCTCTCCTGTGCCGTGCTAGGCTTCCTTTGGAGACCGTCTCGCTGATTTTGCTGCTGAGTCGAATGGTAAATTTATGAACGCATAAACCGTCAGACACAGAACTTGGCCTCCCCGCAGCCCAGCCACTGTCCCCTTGGAACTGGAGGCCGGGTGCAGCAGGCCTGGCCGCCCGACATGGTCCATTCTTTGTCCCCAGCCATGCGGCGAGCCGCCAGGGGACCCTTAACTGCTACTCGTGTGGTGATAGTGTTCAGTGAGAATTTCAACGAGAATAAGTAACTACATGATTCCCACAACTACGGTGAAAGAAATCCACAACAAACAACAACAAAATGTATATAGATATATAAAACCAGCTAAAGCAAGACATGGTTCTTGCCGGCTGTCACAGTGGACTAGGAGCTGTGAAGAAGGCTGAGGAGGGGGCGATCAGGGTCCAGCCACTGTCCAAGTCTGGCTGCCACCTGTACACAAAATGGAGGCCCTCCGGTCTCCCCCCCACAGACACTTGGAACCCAAAGGAGGGCTGGCCGCCAGCTCGCTACGTTTTCTTTGCTTCTCTTTGTTTTGCCTTGCTCCGCTTTGCTTTGCTCTTGCTGGCACAGTTTTGCTTTCCCATACCTCCTTTCCTCTGCTGTTCTTGCCCCGGCTTTGCCTCACGTTGTTTTGCTTTTGCTTTCCTTAAAATGCTTTGCTTTTCCTTGTGCTACGTTCCTTTGCTCTGCGTTGACTTTCTCAGCCTTCCCTTCCCTGGCCATGCTTTCCTTGGTTTAGCTTTGCTTTATAGACCTGGCACTGCTTTGCTTTTCCTATCCGTGCTGTGCTTTGCCTTGCCTCGCCTCAAACTGCCTTGCTTTCCTTTGTTTGCTTTGTCTTCCCTGGTTATGCTTTGCTTTTCCTGGTGCTACTTTCCTTTGTTCAGCTTTGCCTTCCTTGGCCGTGCTTTGTTTTGCTTTACGGGGCCATGCTTGCCTTTTTTTACCTTTGCTTTGCTCTCTTTTGCCTTCACCTGCTCCTGCTCTCACTTCCATTTTCCGGCCATGCTTACCTTTGTTTTGCTTTACTTTGTATTCCTGGCACTGCTTTGCTTTTCCTTTTGCTACTTTCTTTTGTTCTGCTTTGCCTTGCCTGGCCATGCTTTGCTTTGCTTTGCTTTGCCTTGCTTTGTATTCCTGGCATTGCTTTGCTTTTCCTTCTCTGCTCTGCTTAGCTTCTCTTAACCCTGCTCTGATTTGCCTTACCTCGAACTTTTTCGCTTTGTTGTGCTTTTTATTGCTGTTTTTTTTTTTTTTTTGTTTTATTTATTTATTTATTTATTTATTTATTTATTTATTTATTTTCACTTCTTTCTCTTTCCTGGCACTGCTTTGCTTTTCCTGGCGCTACTTTCCTTTGCTCAGCTTTGCCTTCCCTGGCCGTTCTTTGTTTTGCTTTATAGGGCCGTGCTTGCCTTTGTTTAGCTTCGCTCTGCTCTGCCTCGCCTTGCTATGTTTTGCCTTTTCTGGATATGCTTTGCATCTATTTCTTTTATTATCATTATTATTTATTTATTTATTTATTTTTCTTTAAATGTTCATTACATTCTTTTGTTTTCCTTTTGGACCTATCTGATGTGTTTTTACAGGCCGTGCTTTCCTTTTGCAGGCCCTGGTTGTCACTGCTTTTCCCTATGCCTAGCAGGGCTTTTCCTTAGCAGGGTTTTACTCTGTCTTGCTCAGCTTTTATCCGCATTGCTCTGCTCTCCTGTGCCGTGCTAGGCTTCTTTTGGAGACCGTCTCACTGATTTTGCTGCTGAGTCGGTTGGTAAATTTCTGAACGCATAAACCGTCAGACACAGAACTTGGCCTCCCCGCAGCCCAGCCACTGTCCCCTCGGACCCAGCGCGTGGGGGCACTAGGCCTGGCCGCCCGACATGGTCCATACTTTGTCCCTAGCCATGCGGCGAGCCGCCAGGTGGGCCACACTGCTAGTTGTGTGTGTGAGGTTCTCAGAGACAGTAAGTAACTACATGATTCCCACAACTACGCTGGAAGAAATCCACAACAAACAACAACAACATGTATATAGATATATAAAACCAGCTAAAGCAAGACATGGTTCTTGCCGGCTGTCACAGTGGACTAGGAGCTGTGAAGAAGGCTGAGGAGGGGGCGATCAGGGTCCAGCCACTATCCAAGTCTGGCTGCCACCCGTACACAAAATGGAGCCGTCCGGTCTCCCCACAACAGGCCCTTGGAACCCAAAGGAGGGCTGGCCGCCAGCTCGCTACGTTCACTCTGCTTCTCTTTGTTTTGCCTTGGTCTGCTTTGCTTTGCTCTTGCTGGCACAGTTTTGCTTTTCCATACCTCCTTTCCTCTGCTGTTCTTGCCTCAGATTGCTTTGCTTTTTCTCTCCTGGAAATGCTGTGTTGTTCCTTGTGCTACTTTGCTTTGCTTTGCTTTGCTTTGCTTTGCTTTGCTTTGTTTTGCTTTTTCTTTCCTCAGCCTGCTACGTTTTTACTTGTGCGGTCATGCTTTATTTTTTATTTCTTTGCTTCGTATTCCTGTCAGTGCTTTGCTTTCCCTTCTCTGCTCTTCTGGACCTTTCTTAGCCTCGCTGTGCTTTGCTTTGCCTCAAAGTGCTTTCTTTCCTTGGCTTTCCCTTTCGTGGCACCGCTTTGTTTTTCCCTGTGCTCCTTTCCTTAGCTTTGCTGTCTTTATGAATGCATAAAGAAGTTCATGAAACTTGTTTCTGAACACACAGAAAAGTTAGCCGGCCCGCAGCCCGGCAGCTGTCCCCTCGGAGCTGGCGGGCACGGACAGGGATCTGGCTACCGGGCCAGGTCTATTTTGTTGCCCACCGTTGTCCGGAGAGCCAGCAGGTGGGCTCCGTTGCTATTCGTCTGGGGAGGGGTGTGGGTTGAGAACAACAATCAATAACTACTCGATTCCTAAAACGAAAGGGGGAAACAGACGGAGAAGACTATTATTATTCCTACTTCTACTATTTGTATTACGTTTTAATGATATTTATTTCTATTACTATTTAATACTTTTATTTCTAATAACTTTTTCGTAGTATATAATAATAGCATTATTGTTATTGTTGTTATTATTATTATTATTATTATTATTATTATTAATTTATATAACGATAAGCAGCTAAAGCAAAGCAGCCAGGCAGCCAGCCAAACTGAGTGGCACAGGTGGGGAGCCGTTCGCGGCCGAGCAGGAGCCTCTGACGTCAGAGCGAGAGCGAGAGGCGGCCCGAGGCAACCGGGGGCCGCTGCCACACCCTGGCCTTCTCAAACGCCCAGCTCCCCGTAAGCCAGCAACGGGCCCCTTTTCCTCTGGGGTGGGTGGGGGGTGCGATTTCGACTGACGCTAAGTTAACTCCGCATTTTGTTTTGGCAGCACCGTTTTGCTTTGCTTTGTGCTTTCCCTGGCCCTGCGTTGCTTCGCTTCGCTTTGTATTCAAGGTACTGCTTCGCTTTTCCTGGCCCTGTTTTACTTTGGATTTTCTCTTGCTGACCGTGCTTTGCTTTTCCTGGCCTCGCTTTGTTGCGTTTTGCTTGACTTTGTATTCGTGACACCGCTTTTCTTTCCCTGGACCTCCTTTGCTTTGGTTTTTCTCGCCCTTCTTTGCTTTGCTTTTGCTGGTCCTGCCTCGCTTTGTTTTGCTTGACGTTGTATTCAAGACACCGCTTTTCTTTTCCTGGACCTCTTTTGCTTTGGTTTTTCTCGCCTTTCTTTGTTTTGCTTTTGCTGGCCCTGCCTTGCTTTGTTTTGCTTGACGTTGTATTCAAGATACCGCTTTTCTTTCCCCCACCCCCCAGGAAATCCTTAGCTTAGTTTTTTTTTTTGTTTGTTTGTTTTTCCCCACCCTTCTTTGTTTTGCTTTTGCCGGCCCTGCCTTGCTTTGCTTTGCTTTACTTTGTATTCGTGACACCACTTTTCTTTTCCTGGACCTCTTCTGCTTTGGTTTTTCTTGCCCTGCTTGGCTTTGCTTTTCCTTTTGCCTCTTTCTTTTCCCTAGCAGGGCTTTGCTTTGTCTCGCTCTGCTTTGCGTTGCATTGCTCAGCTCTGCTTTGCCGTGCTAGGTAGGCTTCTTTGGCAGACCGTCGCACCGATTTGGGCGACGAGTCGATCGGTGTATTTATGAACGCATAAAGCCTCAGGCGCACACCGTGGCCTCCCTCCCCGCAGCCCGACGACTGTCCCCCGGGAGCTGGAGGGTGGCGACAGGAAGCCTGGCCACCCACCCAGCATGGTCTATTCCTCATCCCCCGCTGTCCGGCGAGCCGCCAGGTGGGTCCCGCTGCTGCTGTTCGTCTGGGGACGGGCTTGGGTGAGGTTTTTTAGGACGATAAGCGACATTACACGATTCCCAATGATTTGGGTTCGTTTTGCTTTGCTTTCCTTTTCCTCGCTTTACTTATCGTCGCTCTTCCCCGCTTTGCTTTTCCCGCACCTGCTTCGACATGCTTTCCTTAGAGCTGCATCTTTCTGGGGGGTTTTGGTTTGTATTCCCGGCACCGATTTCCTTTTCTTTGCTCTGCTTTGCCGTTCCTACTCCGCTTTGTTTTTTGCTCTTTTGATGCGTTTACACACACAGGAACGCTGGGTCACCTACTTCGGCCTCCCCACAGCCCGCCAACCGTCCCTTCGCAGCTGGCAGGTGGGGGTGCGGGGGTCGGCCACCCAGCCAAGTCTATTCCAGGACCCCCGCTGACTGGGGAGCCGCCACCTGAGCTCAACTGCCGTTTGCCTGAGGAGGCTGGGGGGGGGGGGGGGGGGGGGGGGGGGGGTGAGGGGGAGCTGAGGACTAGGGGGGTGGGGGAGGTTTTGAAAGACGGTAAGGAATGACACGATTCCTGAAGCTACAGCGGAAAACAGGCAACAGAACTAACTAATAATAAACGTAAAGATAAGAGTAGTTATTTTGCAAAGCGGCTCAAGCAAAGCGGCCAGGCAGTCAGCCGCACTGAGCGGCACAGGTGGCGAGCCTCTGGCGGCCGAGCAAGAGCCTCTGACGTCAGAGCGAGCTGCGGCCCGAAGCAGCCGGGGTCCGGGGCCGCGCCCTCGCCTTCCCGACCGGCGCCGGCGCCCCGCCCCGCCCCGTCCACTGCAAAGGCTGCAAAGGGCGGAGGAGAGGGAGGGAGGGAGAAGTGGGGAGGGGGCGGAGGCGGCCATTGAAGTGCGTAGACGGCCGCTGTCAGATGCAGGCCGCCACGTCTACCCGTCCCTCCCACCCTCCGGGCCCCGTGGAGCGACCAGGTCTACTTCTCCCTCCTCCCCGCTCTCTCCCCCGCCCCCTCCCGCCTCGTGGAGCCACCAGGTCTACTTCTCCCTCCTCCTCCCCGCTCTCTCCCCCCCGCCCCCTCCCGCCCCGTGGAGCCACCAGGTCTACTTCTCCCTCCTCCTCCCCGCTCTGTCCCCCCGCCCCCTCCCGCCCCGTGGAGCCACCAGGTCTACTTCTCCCTCCTCCTCCCCGCTCTGTCCCCCCGCCCCCTCCCGCCCCGTGGAGCCACCAGGTCTACTTCTCCCTCCTCCCAGCTCTGTCCCCCCGCCCCCTCCCGCCTCGTGGAGCCACCAGGTCTACCCCGCCGTCACGGCCACTGCTAGAGAGCGGCCCGGCTGCCTCGTCTACACGGCCACACGCACGCATGCACAGACGGGCGCGTGCCCGCACGCTTCCCTCCGGCGGCCCGCCAGGTCTATCCACACGCCTCTCGCGTGCAGGGGAACGGCTGGGAGGCGCCATTCATTCGAATCGTTCACGCTTTTAAAAAGAAAAAGGGGAAAAAGAAAAACAAACACAAGCAGCAGCAGCAGCAGCAGCAACAAGAAAGCACGGGTCCCGCTTGTCGGCGGGGAGACGAGAGGTCGTACAAAGCGTGCGGAGAAAGCGTTCGCTCAGACTCCGGCCGCCACGTCTACCCGCCGCCAGAGCCACTCGGAGCCCGCGGCAGACCGGCCGCCAGTTCCTCCCCTTTGCTTTGCTTTTGCCGGCCCTGCTTCGCTTTGCTTTTCGTGGAAGCGCTGAGTTTTGTTTGGCGTCGCGTTCGTGGCACTCGTTTGCTTTTCCTTCGTCTGCTCCGCCTCGCTCCGCTTTGCCGTTCCTCCTCCGCTTCGCCTTGCTTTTGCCGGCGCCG